>NC_088240.1:99076523-99199023 GCF_036934945.1 Oncorhynchus masou masou | reverse complement strand
TACCGAGCAATGACTTGTAGATGACCTGTAGCCAGTGGGTTTGGCAACCCAAGTACATCTTGATTTGACAATGTATTTGACCCAAGTGTGATCAATTAGTTTGATATGGGTTCACAATGTGACACATCTAGGATTTGTTATTGTTAGTTTGATATGGGTTCACAATGTGACACATCTAGGATTTGTCCTTGTTAGTTTGATATGGGTTCACAATGTGACACATCTTGGATTTGTCCTTGTTAGTTTGATATGGGTTCACAATGTGACACATCTAGAATTTGTCAGTGTTAGTTTGATATGGGTTTACAATGTGACACATCTAGGATTTGTCATAGTTAGTTTGGTAAAGAGGGTGAATGATTTGATATAATCTGGGCCTCGATATAGTCTGGGCCTCGATATAATCTGGTCCTGTATATAATCTGGGCCTCGATATAATCTGGGCCTGTATATAATCTGGTCCTGTATATAATCTGGGCCTGTATATAATCTGGGTTTCGATATAATCTGGGCCTGTATATAATCTGGTCCTGTATATAATCTGGGCCTGTATATAATCTGGTCCTGTATATAATCTGGGTTTCGATATAATCTGGGCCTGTATATAATCTGGTCCTGTATATAATCTGGGCCTGTATATAATCTGGGTTTCGATATAATCTGGGCCTGTATATAATCTGGGCCTGTATATAGCCTCGCTACTGTTAATTATTTGTTATTTTTCTATTTTCTTCTTTTAAATTTAAATGTTTCATGTATGTATTTTTTTTTTTTACTTCAGTTTATTTTATTAAATAATTTCTTAACACTTATTTTTCTTAAAGCTGCATTGTTGGTTAATGGCTTGTACGTAAGCATTTCACTGTAAAGTCTACACCTGTTGTATTCGGTGCACGTGACAAATAACATTTGTTTACATTTGATTTGACTATACAATACAACACAACCATGAGTCTCCATCTGCCTCCCAGATAGAACACTAGTCCGTATAATAGGGTGCCATTTTGTCCTGTCCTACTCACACTACACTTCCTGGTCCTGTCACACTTCTCTCCCTTCTGCTTCCTTCAGGCTGGTCTTGTCTGGTCTGCTGGACTCAATCCCCTTCACCCCTGCCAGCCCTGGGGTCAAAGGGGACTGTTGACCTCTGACTTCCTGTCAGCAATTTAGTCAGCCGGTAATGAGCATGGCGCCTGACCACAAAGAATAGCTGTTTTAAAGACGTCTGTCTTGTTCTGTTCTCTCTCTCTCTCTGCGTGTGTGTGTGTGCGTGTGCGTGTGCGTGTGTGTGTGTGTGTGTGTGTGTGTGTGTGTGTGTGTGCGTGCGTGTGTGTCAATCTGTCCATCATCTAAATGCAGCTACAATGACGGTGATGAATAAACCAAGCCAACCTTTTTATTAAGTTTATTCTACACCTCTTTGAACATCCTCCTCACACTGCACTTCCTGGTCCTGTCCTCCTCACACTTCCTGGTCCTGTCCTCCTCACACTGCACTTCCTGGTCCTGTCCTCCTGACACTTCCTGGTCCTGTCCTCCTCACACTTCCTGGTCCTGTCCTCCTCACACTTCCTGGTCCTGTCCTCCTGACACTTCCTGGTCCTGTCCTCCTCACACTTCCTGGTCCTGTCCTCCTCACACTTCCTGGTCCTGTCCTCCTGACACTTCCTGGTCCTGTCCTCCTCACACTTCCTGGTCCTGTCCTCCTCACACTTCCTGGTCCTGTCCTCCTCACACTTCCTGGTCCTGTCCTCCTCACACTTCCTGGTCCTGTCCTCCTCACACTTCCTGGTCCTGTCATCCTCACACTTCCAGGTCCTGTCCTCTTCACACTACACTTCCTGGTCCTGTCCTCCTGACTGAATGTAATCAGATTTGACTCCAGACCTTTTCTTTCCTCCTCAACTTGTTAAACATCGTTCCCAGAGTATTCTAGAGGATTTCTGTCCAATCATTGTCTGTCTGTTAGACACGCTAGCAAATGTGAAGAGATGTGAACGTGAGGTGTTTTTTTTTAAGGGAAGTCAGTCACTGTGGCAGCCATGTAGCTAGTGGATTCATCCCAAATGCCACCCTATTCCCTATATAGTGTTAGTGAACTACTTTTTACCAGAGCCCTATGGGCTAATGGGAAGGGCTAGTGATCCCTCCCACCCTGACTGCCTCCCTCCTCCTTCCTGCCCTCCCTTCCATCTTGCCTTCCTCCCTCCTGCCCTCTCTCCCTCCTTCCCACCCACCCACCCACCCACCTTCCCTCCCTGCCTGCCTCCCTCCCTGCCTCCCACCCTCCCTGACACAAAGGACATTCCACAGTGGGGCCTAGATGTCACCCTCGGAGACCCACAGACAAGCACGACACACAATGTAAGATAAAGCATCCTAAATGGCCCTATTCCCTGTGTAGGGCACTGACTTAGACCAGGAGCATAAGGAGTAGGGTACCATTTGGGACAAAAACACAAATATCCCCATGAACAGGGCAGAAACAAACCCACTCGCCCCTGGGTTGTACATCATCAAGCATTACACTACAAAACCTAAAATGGGGGGGGCAGAGAGAGGGTTTAAGTGTCACACTTTCTTCATAGGTTAAACATTTTAAAATGAAAGAATAAACTCTTCTCTAGTCTCTCCCTGTGTCAGTCTGACCTGTCTAGTGGTGCTGCTAGCTGCTACAACCCGTCTGTGTGTTGCTAGTCTCTCCCTGGGTCATTCAGACCTGTCTAGTGGTGCTGCTAGCTTCTACAACCCGTCTGTGTGTTGCTAGTCTCTCCCTGGGTCAGTCTGACCTGTCTAGTGGTGCTGCTAGCTGCTACAACCCGTCTGTGTGTTGCTAGTCTCTCCCTGGGTCATTCAGACCTGTCTAGTGGTGCTGCTAGCTGCTACAACCCGTCTGTGTGTTGCTAGTCTCTCCCTGTGTCATTCAGACCTGTCTAGTGGTGCTGCTAGCTGCTACAACCCGTCTGTGTGTTGAGGGGGCTCTTGTTCACCATGTTATTAGCAGTGTAAACACAAAAGGACAATGCCCTGCCGACTCCTGAAGCGTCCGATTACGCCACACAGAGATCCGGAGTCGGCTCATCAAGGGCACTTTGTTCTCTGTGACAGCATTATCCCATCAGCCACCTCGCGCCGCAAGATGGATCAGCGTGGACCCAGCCAGACAACAGCAGAAAGAGAGAGCCCCTCCTTTCCTCTCCAGCTCTCCCTGGCAACAAGCTGTTTTTTCCACGCCTGCCCGTTCCTCTATCTCTGTCATAGACCAAACGCTTTTGCTCTGCCCTCTACTCTTCTCTACTCTTCGTCAATCTTGGTTCTGACACAGTGTGAACCTTCTCTGTGAATCAGATGGTCCGGCGGATAGCTTGACCTCACCCTGACCCTCGTGGATTCTGTTTGGGTTTAAACAGAACAGAGCCACTCGGGGCCTGTACTTGTACCCATGGGCCTTTAGTGTTTTCACTGAACACCCCCCCCCCCCCTTCTCTCTCTGTTCTGTTGTCACAGAGCCAAGCTTTTATCAGGAAGCTCGGGTTGCTTGATGTCGTGGGGCTTAACGTACAGTCAGATCCCATAATGCTGCAGTCAGCTGGCTGCCTGGCTCTGCAGGAAACACTGTATGAGGTTCCTTTACAATGACCTACTTGGCACGAATCTCCAAAAAACAGAGAGTGAGTGAGGAGAATTTATTAAATTCAAAAAATATAGGCTAAAGACTACTTGCATGTCCATCCTATCTCTCTATACAACATGTTGTCCATCCTATCTCTCCTCTATACAACATGTTGTCCATCCTATCTCTCCTCTATACAACATGTTGTCCATCCTATCTCTCTATACAACATGTTGTCCATCCTATCTCTCTATACAACATGTTGTCCATCCTATCTCTCCTCTATAGAACATGTTGTCCATCCTATCTCTCTATACAACATGTTGTCCATCCTATCTCTCCTCTATACAACATGTTGTCCATCCTATCTCTCTATACAACATGCTGTCCATCCTATCTCTCTATACAACATGTTGTCCATCCTATCTCTCTATACAACATGTTGTCCATCCTATCTCTCCTCTATAGAACATGTTGTCCATCCTATCTCTCTATACAACATGTTGTCCATCCTATCTCTCCTCTATACAACATGTTGTCCATCCTATCTCTCTATACAACATGCTGTCCATCCTATCTCTCTATACAACATGTTGTCCATCCTATCTCTCCTCTATACAACATGTTGTCAGTCCTATCTCTCCTCTATACAACATGTTGTCCATCCTATCTCTCTATACAACATGTTGTCCATCCTATCTCTCCTCTATACAACATGTTGTCCATCCTATCTCTCTATACAACATGTTGTCCATCCTATCTCTCTATATAACATGTTGTCCATCCTATCTCTTCTCTATACAACATGTTGTCCATCCTATCTCTCTATACAACATGTTGTCCATCCTATCTCTCCTCTATACAACATGTTGTCCATCCTATCTCTCTATACAACACGCTGTCCATCCCATCTCTCTATACAACATGTTGTCCATCCTATCTCTCCTCTATACAACATGTTGTCCATTCTATCTCTCCTCTATACAACATGTTGTCCATCTATCTCTCTATACAACATGTTGTCCATCCTATCTCTCTATACAACATGTTGTCCATCCTATCTCTCTATACAACATGTTGTCCATCCTATCTCTCCTCTATACAACATGCTGTCCATCCTATCTTTCCTCTATACAACATGTTGTCCATCCTATCTCTCTATACAACATGTTGTCCATCCTATCTCTTCTCTATACAACATATACAACATGTTGTCCATCCTATCTCTCTAAACAACATGTTGTCCATTCTATCTCTCTATACAACATGTTGTCCATCCTATCTCTCTATACAACATGTTGTCCATCCTATCTCTCCATACAATATGTTGTCCATCCTATCTCTCCATACAACATGTTGTCCATCCTATCTCTCTATACAACATGGTGTCCATCCTATCTCTCTATACAACATGTTGTCCATCCTATCTCTCTATACAACATGGTGTCCATCCTATCTCTCTATACAACATGTTGTCCATCCTATCTCTCTATATAACATGTTGTCCATCCTATCTCTCCTCTATACAACATGTTGTCCATCCTATCTCTCCTCTATACAACATTTTGTCCATCCTATCTCTCCATACAACATGTTGTCCATCCTATCTCTCCTCTATACAACATGTTGTCCACCCTATCTCTCTATACAACATGTTGTCCATCCTATCTCTCCTCTATACAACATGTTGTCCATCCTATCTCTCCTCTATACAACATGTTGTCCATCCTATCTCTCCTCTATACAACATGTTGTCCATCCTATCTCTCCTCTATACAACATGTTGTCCATCCTATCTCTCCTCTATACAACATGTTGTCCATCCAATCTCTCTATACAACATGTTGTCCATCCTATCTCTCTATACAACATGTTGTCCATCCTATCTCTCCTCTATACAACATTTTGTCCATCCAATCTCTCTATACAACATGTTGTCCATCCTATCTCTCCTCTATACAACATGTTGTCCATCCTATCTCTCCTCCATACAACATGTTGTCCATCCTATCTCTCTATACAACATGTTGTCCATCCTATCTCTCCTCTATACAACATGTTGTCCATCCTATCTCTCCTCTATACAACATGTTGTCCATCCTATCTCTCCTCTATACAACATGTTGTCCATCCTATCTCTCTATACAACATGTTGTCCATCCTATCTCTCTATATAACATGTTGTCCATCCTATCTCCCCTCTATAGAACATGTTGTCCATCCTATCTCTCTATACAACATGTTGTCCATCCTATCTCTCCTCTATACAACATGTTGTCCATCCTATCTCTCTATACAACATGCTGTCCATCCTATCTCTCTATACAACATGCTGTCCATCCTATCTCTCTATACAACATGTTGTCCATCCTATCTCTCCTCTATACAACATGTTGTCAGTCCTATCTCTCCTCTATACAACATGTTGTCCATCCTATCTCTCCTCTATACAACATGTTGTCCATTATATCTCTCCTCTATACAACATGTTGTCCATCTATCTCTCTATACAACATGTTGTCCATCCTATCTCTCTATACAACATGTTGTCCATCCTATCTCTCTATACAACATGTTGTCCATCCTATCTCTCCTCTATACAACATGCTGTCCATCCTATCTTTCCTCTATACAACATGTTGTCCATCCTATCTCTCTATACAACATGTTGTCCATCCTATCTCTCTATATAACATGTTGTCCATCCTATCTCTTCTCTATACAACATGTTGTCCATCCTATCTCTCTATACAACATGTTGTCCATCCTATCTCTCCTCTATACAACATGTTGTCCATCCTATCTCTCTATACAACATGCTGTCCATCCCATCTCTCTATACAACATGTTGTCCATCCTATCTCTCCTCTATACAACATGTTGTCCATTCTATCTCTCCTCTATACAACATGTTGTCCATCTATCTCTCTATACAACATGTTGTCCATCCTATCTCTCCTCTATACAACATGCTGTCCATCCTATCTTTCCTCTATACAACATGTTGTCCATCCTATCTCTCTATACAACATGTTGTCCATCCTATCTCTTCTCTAACATATACAACATGTTGTCCATCCTATCTCTCTAAACAACATGTTGTCCATTCTATCTCTCTATACAGCATGTTGTCCATCCTATCTCTCTATACAACATGTTGTCCATCCTATCTCTCCATACAATATGTTGTCCATCCTATCTCTCCATACAACATGTTGTCCATCCTATCTCTCTATACAACATGTTGTCCATCCTATCTCTCTATACAACATGTTGTCCATCCTATCTCTCTATACAACATGTTGTCCATCCTATCTCTCCTCTATACAACATGTTGTCCATCCTATCTCTCCTCTATACAACATGTTGTCCATCCTATCTCTCCTCTATACAACATTTTGTCCATCCTATCTCTCCATACAACATGTTGTCCATCCTATCTCTCCTCTATACAACATGTTGTCCACCCTATCTCTCTATACAACATGTTGTCCATCCTATCTCTCCATACAACATGTTGTCCATCCTATCTCTCTATACAACATGTTGTCCATCCTATCTCTCCTCTATACAACATGTTGTCCATCCTATCTCTCCTCTATACAACATGTTGTCCATCCTATCTCTCCTCTATACAACATGTTGTCCATCCTATCTCTCCTCTATACAACATGTTGTCCATCCTATCTCTCCTCTATACAACATTTTGTCCATCCTATCTCTCCATACAACATGTTGTCCATCCTATCTCTCCTCTATACAACATGTTGTCCACCCTATCTCTCTATACAACATGTTGTCCATCCTATCTCTCCATACAACATGTTGTCCATCCTATCTCTCTATACAACATGTTGTCCATCCTATCTCTCCTCTATACAACATGTTGTCCATCCTATCTCTCCTCTATACAACATGTTGTCCATCCTATCTCTCCTCTATACAACATGTTGTCCATCCTATCTCTCCTCTATACAACATGTTGTCCATCCTATCTCTCCTCTATACAACATGTTGTCCATCCAATCTCTCTATACAACATGTTGTCCATCCTATCTCTCCTCTATACAACATGTTGTCCATCCTATCTCTCTATACAACATGTTGTCCATCCTATCTCTCCTCTATACAACATGTTGTCCATCCAATCTCTCTATACAACATGTTGTCCATCCTATCTCTCCTCTATACAACATGTTGTCCATCCTATCTCTCCTCTATACAACATGTTGTCCATCCTATCTCTCTATACAACATGTTGTCCATCCTATCTCTCCTCTATACAACATTTTGTCCATCCTATCTCTCCATACAACATGTTGTCCATCCTATCTCTCTATACAACATGTTGTCCATCCTATCTCTCCTCTATACAACATGTTGTCCATCCTATCTCTCTATACAACATGGAAGTAAGAAGTAGTGCCTGTCTCTGTTCAGTGTTTTGCCACCATGCCAGGATTTCATGACTGGGGCCCCATGTCAACCTGGAGCTGCAGTAAAACAGCTTGATCCACATCATTAAGGAGGTGGATTAACAGCACCTCATTTTAACCAACACATTTAGACTCTCTCAATGGAGTCTGTGTTGATCCTAGAAATCACTACCTTAATAGCAGCTCTGTTGGACATGGCTAAGGTTATGAACAGAGACTTGATACAGTGCAATAAAAAAAAAAGTACTTTCACATAAATTCATAATGTATTCAAACTATTTACAATGAGCAAATGTGAATTATGCCTGGGCCAATCAGTGCATGTTTCTAATTCTGTCTTTGGCATTATAGAACGATAACCTAATAAATTAACTTAGAGAATGTCTGAAAATAGTTTCCATACTGAAAACACAAAAACAGAAATATACAAAACACAACCAATGTAAATCAAACTAATTACAGCAAAATAAATACACCGTTTCAGCTGATTTTTTTAAAGAACCTAATGGACTCGCTAGTTATGGGTATCACAAAATCACACAATAAATAGGCCATGTTGTGTTTATATCCTTATAATAAATTGTTGAAACATCTTAAGACCTTGGGGAGATTATTATATTTTGTTACCACTGTTAGTTAGTCTAGATACAGTGGGGATCCGTCCCAAATGCCAAACTATTCCCTACATACAGGGCTCCCGAGTGGCACAGCGGTCTAAGGCACAGCATCTCAGTACTAGAGGTGTCACTACAGACCCGGGTTTGATTCCAGGTTGTATCACAACCGGTCGTGATTGGGAGTCCCATAGGGTGGCGCAAAATTGGTCTAGCGTCGTCCGGGTTAGGGTTTGGCCCGGGGCAAGGCTGTCACTGTAAATAACTATTTGTTCTTAACTGACTTGCCTAGTTAAATAAAGTTTAAATTAAAAAAAAATACAAATATCAAAAGAGTATCATCTGTCTGTGGGGAGTCTGGATGTATCAGTCCTTCTTCATCACCTCGTAACAATGCTGAAGTATACATCTGTCTGTGGGGAGTAGTCTGTATGTACCGGTCCTTCTTCATCACCTTGTAACAATGCTGAAGTATACATCTGTCTGTGGGGAGTAGTCTGTATGTACCGGTCCTTCTTCATCACCTCGTAACAATGCTGAAGTATAAGTCTGGATGTATCGGTCCTTCTTCATCACCTCGTAACAATGCTGAAGTATAAATCTGTCTGTGGGGAGTAGTCTGTATGTACCGGTCCTTCTTCATCACCTCGTAACAATGCTGAAGTATAAATCTGCCTGTGGGGAGTAGTCTGTATGTACCGGTCCTTCTTCATCACCTCGTAACAATGCTGAAGTATACATCTGTCTGTGGGGAGTAGTCTGTATGTATCGGTCCTTCTTCATCACCTCGTAACAATGCTGAAGTATAAATCTGTCTGTGGGGAGTAGTCTGGATGTATCTGTCCTTCTTCATCACCTCGTAACAATGCTGAAGTATAAATCTGTCTGTGGGGAGTAGTCTGGATGTACCGGTCCTTCTTCATCACCTCGTAACAATGCTGAAGTATAAATCTGTCTGTGGGGAGTAGTCTGTATGTATCTGTCCTTCTTCATCACCTCGTAACAATGCTGAAGTATAAATCTGTCTGTGGGGAGTAGTCTGTATGTATCGGTCCTTCTTCATCACCTCGTAACAATGCTGAAGTATAAGTCTGTATGTACCGGTCCTTCTTCATCACCTCGTAACAATGTTGAAGTATAAGTCTGTATGTACCGGTCCTTCTTCATCACCTCGTAACAATGCTGAAGTATAAATCTGTCTGTGGGGAGTAGTCTGGATGTATCTGTCCTTCTTCATCACCTCGTAACAATGCTGAAGTATAAATCTGTCTGTGGGGAGTAGTCTGGATGTACCTGTCCTTCTTCATCACCTCGTAACAATGCTGAAGTATAAATCTGTCTGTGGGGAGTAGTCTGGATGTATCGGTCCTTCTTCATCACCTCGTAACAATGCTGAAGTATAAATCTGTCTGTGGGGAGTAGTCTGTATGTACCTGTCCTTCTTCATCACCTCGTAACAATGCTGAAGTATAAATCTGTCTGTGGGGAGTAGTCTGTATGTACCTGTCCTTCTTCATCACCTCGTAACAATGCTGAAGTATAAATCTGTCTGTGGGGAGTAGTCTGGATGTATCTGTCCTTCTTCATCACCTCGTAACAATGCTGAAGTATAAATCTGTCTGTGGGGAGTAGTCTGGATGTATCTGTTGACAATCCCTAAGATGAAAACTGCCTCTCCTTTGTGTCCCACTCTCACATTCTATGTAGAATCCTGTAGAATCCTGCTCTGTGTCAGAACTTCCTCTGTTTTGTCAATAAACCTCGCTGCCACTGCTGCTGCTTCTCCTGAAGGAAAGACATACTGAACAATGAATTCATCTGAAAGTAAAAGTCTCTTTTCGATGTTTTCACTTCTCTCAACATCTGCCAGTATGGATTAAACGTAGAGATTGAGGAAATGATTAAAAATTCCAAAAGGCTTGCTGTAATCTGGCTCAAATGTATTATAAATCCCATACAATTATCTTGAAGACGTTGACCAATCCCCTAGTTTCTATTAACCTGATTTGAATAATAAAGCCACTGACTGATATCTGATTGTCTGTTTTACCGGCAGTTCTTCTCACTACTGGAATCACATCTCACTCCACTCTATAAAAAGGGCCTGAAAACCCTTTAATACAAGAGTAGAAATGTGTAGCCCTTAAATCAAAGAAGGCCTTTAAATCAAAGTAGGCCTTTAAATCAAATTAGGCATTTAAATCAAAGTAGGCCTTTAAATCAAAGTAAGCCCTTAAATCAAAGTCGGACTTTAAATCAAACTAGGCATTTCAATCAAAGTAGGCCTTTAAATCAAAGTAGGCCTTTAAATCAAAGTAGGCCCTTAAATCAAAGTAGGACTTTAAATCAAACTAGGCATTTAAATCAAAGTAGGACTTTAAATCAAAGTAGGCCTTTAAATCAAAGTAGGCCTTTAAATGAAAGTAGGCCTTTAAATGAAAGTAGGCCTTTAAATCAAAGTAGGCCCTTAAATAAAAGTAGGCCTTTAAATCAAAGTAGACCTTTAAATCAAAGTAGGCCTTTAAGTCAAAGTAGGCCTTTAAATCAAAGTAGGCCTTTAAATCAAAATCAAAGTAGCTATTTGATTAAGCGTAATATCCTGAACACTGATTTAGCCATGAGACTGTATGACACTGATAAAGCTCCTCTGATTATGTCATTTGTAGACAGCTGCCCTGTAGACAGCTAATTCGCCCATTACATAACAGACAACTGTCAAACTGTGTAAACAAAAGCAAAACGATTGCCTCACTGTGTTAGGAGAAAGGCTGTTTACTGCTGACACTGCACATCTAATTCGGAGAGAAACCCCAGCGACTACGCAGCGAAGTGGAACATTCCCTATTGGCAGCAAAATCACAGCTCACAACTTCCCAGGCCAAGAAATAAAATAACTAACTTGTCTTGTTCGTTCATCCGAGTTCATTCCTCCATTTCTCCATTCAGATCTCCCCAGGCTTCTCCTGTTGCAACTATGTGTCAATCTAGTTACAGTTCCATCTGTCTTCACGATGACTCCACTCCCGCGTCTAAAACAGTATTTAGATCAAATCTATTTTGGCTCTGACACAATGAGTCAGCCTTGTAGTTAGGGAGGGTTTAAGGCAGTGTCCCAAATGGCACCTAATTCCCTAAATGCCCTGTTCAAAAGTTGTATACTATATAGGGAATAGGGAGTCATTTGGGACAAGGCTTAGTCTTTCCAGCTGCAGGCCTCCTGTCTGTCTGTCCGCTCTCTCTCCATGGCGCTGGCCCGGCCACACACCCCTCTGCTGCTCTGTGTCTGTCTGTCCGCTCTCTCTCCATGGCGCTGGCCCGGCCACACACCCCTCTGCTGCTCTGTGTCTGTCTGTCCTCTCTCTCTCCATGGCGCTGGCCAGGCCACACACCTCTCTGCTGCTCTGTGTCTGTCCTCTCTCTCTCCATGGCGCTGGCCCGGCCACACACCTCTCTGCTGCTCTGTGTCTGCCCTCTCTCTCCATGGCGCTGGCCCGGCCACACACCTCTCTGCTGCTCTGTGTCTGTCCTCTCTCTCCATGGCGCTGGCCCGGCCACACACCTCTCTGCTGCTCTGTGTCTGTCTGTCCTCTCTCTCTCCATGGAGCTGGCCCGGCCACACACCTCTCTGCTGCTCTGTGTCTGTCTGTCCTCTCTTTCCATGGCACTGGCCCGGCCACACACCCCTCTGCTGCTCTGTGTCTGTCTGTCCTCTCTCTCTCCATGGCACTGGCCCGGCCACACACCTCTCTGCTGCTCTGTGTCTGTCTGTCCTCTCTCTCTCCATGGCGCTGGCAAGGCCACACACCTCTCTGCTGCTCTGTGTCTGTCCTCTCTCTCCATGGCGCTGGCCCGGCCACACACCCCTCTGCTGCTCTGTGTCTGTCTCTCCTCTCTCTATATGGCGCTGGCCAGGCCACACACCTCTCTGCTGCTCTGTGTCCTTTCTCTCCATGGCCCTGGCAAGGCCACATACCTCTCTGCTGCTCTGTGTCTGTCCTCTCTCTCTCTCCATGGCGCTGGCCAGGCCACACACCCCTCTGCTGCTCTGTGTCTGTCCTCTCTCTCCATGGCGCTGGCCTGGCCACACACCTCTCTGCTGCTCTGTGTCTGTCCTCTCTCTCTCTCCATGGCGCTGGCCCGGCCACACACCCCTCTGCTGCTCTGTGTCTGTCTGGTTCCGCCACACACTGAAGCACATACTCCAACTTGGCCCTCCTCACTTGTGCGCCTGATAAAACAACGTGATTGTGTCCCAAATGTCCCCCCTGTTCCCTATATAGTGCAGTACTTAAGATCAGGGACCATAGAGCTCTGGTCAAAATGCCCACTGGGATTTGGTCAATTGCCCCATTGGGCCCTGGTCAAAAGTAGTGCACTATATAGGGAATAGGGTGCCATTTGGGACGTAGGCTGTGACAGCCTCTTTACATGTGTAAAGGCCCAGCAGTGGCAGCTGTGCTTACCCCACCACACACCAATGAATTAGGCTTTAGACTGGCTGAGGGGCTGCACTGAGGCAAATACACAGAGGAGCCCTGTTATCCTCTATAATATCACCTTTGATGTACTGTTCTGAAGCTTTAACTACTGTCGTTCATTAAAACAACACTTTCAATGTTTAACACTCCTCGTCTCTCATTATGTTGTTTTACTTTGTGAATTGTGAATAATAACTTGAGAAAGAGAAAAGTCCATCAAATATCAGAGGAAATCATTTAAAAAGTCCTGCCAATATGTTGCCCAAGAAACTCGATACCCAAATTAATTTTCAACCGTTAAAGGGGCAATATGGTATTCAAACAAAAATGACTTAAAAGTGCAAAAATGTACACTTTAAAATGTGATTTTGTGTTATGGGAAATCAGCGATTCCTGTTCTTGGTCTGGTTATGTTTATTATATCATGCTAACACAGTATGTCCTTGGCATAGAGCTGTTCACACATCAGGTATGATTTTAGCCATCAGAGCCTGCTTGTTCTTTCAGTGAGCCCTTCTTTCAGCTTGCACACATCGCACCGAATGTGGATCTAGCGTTCGTCTGCCGATCGTTCAGCACACATTGCTTTAGGGACCACCTGCCGATCGTTCAGCACACATTGCTTTAGGGACCACCTGCCGATCGTTCAGCACACATTGCTTTAGGGACCACCTGCCGATCGTTCAGCACACATTGCTTTAGGGACCACCCTCTGTAGAGGTCTGCCGATCGTTCAGCACACATTGCTTTAGGGACCACCCTCTGTAGAGGTCTGCCGATCGTTCAGCACACATTGCTTTAGGGACCACCTGCCGATCGTTCAGCACACATCGCTTTAGGGACCACCTGCCGATCGTTCAGCACACATTGCTTTAGGGACCACCTGCTATAGACCTCTGCCGATCGTTCAGCACACATTGCTTTAGGGACCACCTGCTGTAGAGGTCTGCCGATCGTTCAGCACACATTGCTTTAGGGACCACCTGCTGTAGAGGTATGCCGATCGTTCAGCACACATTGCTTTAGGGACCACCTGCCGATCGTTCAGCACACATCGCTTTAGGGACCACCTGCCGATCGTTCAGCACACATCGCTTTAGGGACCACCTGCCGATCGTTCAGCACACATTGCTTTAGGGACCACCTGCTATAGACCTCTGCCGATCGTTCAGCACACATTGCTTTAGGGACCACCTGCTGTAGAGGTCTGCCGATCGTTCAGCACACATTGCTTTAGGGACCACCTGCTGTAGAGGTATGCCGATCGTTCAGCACACATTGCTTTAGGGACCACCTGCTGTAGAGGTCTGCCGATCGTTCAGCACACATTGCTTTAGGTACCACCTGCTGTAGAGGTATGCCGATCGTTCAGCACACATTGCTTTAGGGACCACCTACTGTAGAGGTCTGCCGATCGTTCAGCACACATTGCTTTAGGGACCACCTACTGTAGAGGTCTGCCGATCGTTCAGCACACATTGCTTTAGGGACCACCTGCTGTAGAGGTATGCCAATCGTTCAGCACACATTGCTTTAGGGACCACCTGCTGTAGACCTCTGCCGATCGTTGAGCACACATCGCTTTAGGGACCACCTGCTGTAGAGGTCTGCCGATCGTTCAGCACACATCGCTTTAGGGACCACCTGCTGTAGAGGTCTGCCGATCGTTCAGCACACATCGCTTTAGGGACCACCTGCTGTAGAGGTCTGCCGATCGTTCAGCACACATCGCTTTAGGGACCACCTGCTGTAGAGGTCTGCCGATCGTTCAGCACACATCGCTTTAGGGACCACCTGCTGTAGAGGTCTGCCGATCGTTCAGCACACATCGCTTTAGGGACCACCTGCTGTAGAGGTCTGCCGATCGTTCAGCACACATCGCTTTAGGGACCACCTGCTGTAGAGGTCTGCCGATCGTTCAGCACACATCGCTTTAGGGACCACCTGCTATAGACCTCTGGCGATTGTTCAGCACACATTGCTTTAGGGACCACCTGCTGTAGACCTCTGCCGATCATTCAGCACACATTGCTTTAGGGACCACCTACTGTAGAGGTCTGCCGATCATTCAGCACACATTGCTTTAGGGACCACCTGCTGTAGAGGTCTGCCGATCGTTCAGCACACTTTGCTTTAGGGACCACCTGCCGATCGTTCAGCACACATTGCTTTAGGGACCACCTGCCGATCGTTCAGCACACATTGCTTTAGGGACCACCTGCTGTAGAGGTCTGCCGATCGTTCAGCACACATCGCTTTAGGGACCACCTGCTGTAGGCGTCTGCCGATCGTTCAGCACACATCGCTTTAGGGACCACCTGCTGTAGAGGTCTGCCGATCGTTCAGCACACATCGATTTAGGGACCACCTGCTGTAGAGGTCTGCCGATCGTTCAGCACACATCGATTTAGGGACCACCTGCTGTAGAGGTCTGCCGATCGTTCAGCACACATTGCTTTAGGGACCACCTGCCGATCGTTGAGCACACATTGCTTTAGGGACCACCCTCTGTAGAGGTCTGCTGATCGTTTCGCACACATCGCTTTAGGGACCACCTGCTGTAGACCTCTGCCGATCGTTCAGCACACATCGCTTTAGGGACCACCTGCTGTAGACCTCTGGCGATTGTTCAGCACACATTGCTTTAGGGACCACCTGCTGTAGACCTCTGCCGATCGTTCAGCACACATTGCTTTAGGGACCACCTGCCGATCGTTCAGCACACATTGCTTTAGGGACCACCTGCCGATCGTTCAGCACACATTGCTTTAGGGACCACCCTCTGTAGAGGTCTGCCGATCGTTCAGCTCACATTGCTTTAGGGACCACCCTCTGTAGAGGTCTGCCGATCATTCAGCACACATTGCTCTAGGGACCACCTGCCGATCGTTCAGCACACATTGCTTTAGGGACCACCTGCTGTAGAGGTCTGCCGATCGTTCAGCACACATTGCTTTAGGGACCACCTGCTGTAGAGGTATGCCGATCGTTCAGCACACATTGCTTTAGGGACCACCTGCCGATCGTTCAGCACACATTGCTTTAGGGACCACCTGCTGTAGAGGTCTGCCGATCGTTCAGCACACATCGCTTTAGGGACCACCTGCTGTAGAGGTCTGCCGATCGTTCAGCACACATCGCTTTAGGGACCACCTGCTATAGACCTCTGGCGATTGTTCAGCACACATTGCTTTAGGGACCACCTGCTGTAGACCTCTGCCGATCATTCAGCACACATTGCTTTAGGGACCACCTACTGTAGAGGTCTGCCGATCATTCAGCACACATTGCTTTAGGGACCACCTGCTGTAGAGGTCTGCCGATCGTTCAGCACACTTTGCTTTAGGGACCACCTGCCGATCGTTCAGCACACATTGCTTTAGGGACCACCTGCCGATCGTTCAGCACACATTGCTTTAGGGACCACCTGCTGTAGAGGTCTGCCGATCGTTCAGCACACATCGCTTTAGGGACCACCTGCTGTAGGCGTCTGCCGATCGTTCAGCACACATCGCTTTAGGGACCACCTGCTGTAGAGGTCTGCCGATCGTTCAGCACACATCGATTTAGGGACCACCTGCTGTAGAGGTCTGCCGATCGTTCAGCACACATCGATTTAGGGACCACCTGCTGTAGAGGTCTGCCGATCGTTCAGCACACATTGCTTTAGGGACCACCTGCCGATCGTTGAGCACACATTGCTTTAGGGACCACCCTCTGTAGAGGTCTGCTGATCGTTTCGCACACATCGCTTTAGGGACCACCTGCTGTAGACCTCTGCCGATCGTTCAGCACACATCGCTTTAGGGACCACCTGCTGTAGACCTCTGGCGATTGTTCAGCACACATTGCTTTAGGGACCACCTGCTGTAGACCTCTGCCGATCGTTCAGCACACATTGCTTTAGGGACCACCTGCCGATCGTTCAGCACACATTGCTTTAGGGACCACCTGCCGATCGTTCAGCACACATTGCTTTAGGGACCACCCTCTGTAGAGGTCTGCCGATCGTTCAGCTCACATTGCTTTAGGGACCACCCTCTGTAGAGGTCTGCCGATCATTCAGCACACATTGCTCTAGGGACCACCTGCCGATCGTTCAGCACACATTGCTTTAGGGACCACCTGCTGTAGAGGTCTGCCGATCGTTCAGCACACATTGCTTTAGGGACCACCTGCTGTAGAGGTATGCCGATCGTTCAGCACACATTGCTTTAGGGACCACCTGCTGTAGAGGTCTGCCGATCGTTCAGCACACATTGCTTTAGGGACCACCTGCTGTAGAGGTATGCCGATCGTTCAGCACACATCGCTTTAGGGACCACCTGCTATAGACCTCTGGCGATTGTTCAGCACACATTGCTTTAGGGACCACCTGCTGTAGACCTCTGCCGATCATTCAGCACACATTGCTTTAGGGACCACCTACTGTAGAGGTCTGCCGATCATTCAGCACACATTGCTTTAGGGACCACCTGCTGTAGAGGTCTGCCGATCGTTCAGCACACTTTGCTTTAGGGACCACCTGCCGATCGTTCAGCACACATTGCTTTAGGGACCACCTGCCGATCGTTCAGCACACATTGCTTTAGGGACCACCTGCTGTAGAGGTCTGCCGATCGTTCAGCACACATCGCTTTAGGGACCACCTGCTGTAGGCGTCTGCCGATCGTTCAGCACACATCGCTTTAGGGACCACCTGCTGTAGAGGTCTGCCGATCGTTCAGCACACATCGATTTAGGGACCACCTGCTGTAGAGGTCTGCCGATCGTTCAGCACACATCGATTTAGGGACCACCTGCTGTAGAGGTCTGCCGATCGTTCAGCACACATTGCTTTAGGGACCACCTGCCGATCGTTGAGCACACATTGCTTTAGGGACCACCCTCTGTAGAGGTCTGCTGATCGTTTCGCACACATCGCTTTAGGGACCACCTGCTGTAGACCTCTGCCGATCGTTCAGCACACATCGCTTTAGGGACCACCTGCTGTAGACCTCTGGCGATTGTTCAGCACACATTGCTTTAGGGACCACCTGCTGTAGACCTCTGCCGATCGTTCAGCACACATTGCTTTAGGGACCACCTGCCGATCGTTCAGCACACATTGCTTTAGGGACCACCTGCCGATCGTTCAGCACACATTGCTTTAGGGACCACCCTCTGTAGAGGTCTGCCGATCGTTCAGCTCACATTGCTTTAGGGACCACCCTCTGTAGAGGTCTGCCGATCATTCAGCACACATTGCTCTAGGGACCACCTGCCGATCGTTCAGCACACATTGCTTTAGGGACCACCTGCTGTAGAGGTCTGCCGATCGTTCAGCACACATTGCTTTAGGGACCACCTGCTGTAGAGGTATGCCGATCGTTCAGCACACATTGCTTTAGGGACCACCTGCCGATCGTTCAGCACACATTGCTTTAGGGACCACCTGCTGTAGAGGTCTGCCGATCGTTCAGCACACATTGCTTTAGGGACCACCTGCTGTAGAGGTATGCCGATCGTTCAGCACACATTGCTTTAGGGACCACCTGCTGTAGAGGTATGCCGATCGTTCAGCACACATTGCTTTAGGGACCACCTGCTGTAGAGGTATGCCGATCGTTCAGCACACATTGCTTTAGGGACCACCTGCTGTAGAGGTATGCCGATCGTTCAGCACACATTGCTTTAGGGACCACCTGCTGTAGACCTCTGCCGATCGTTCAGCACACATCGCTTTAGGGACCACCTGCTGTAGACCTCTGGCGATTGTTCAGCACACATTGCTTTAGGGACCACCTGCTGTAGACCTCTGCCGATCGTTCAGCACACATTGCTTTAGGGACCACCTGCCGATCGTTCAGCACACATTGCTTTAGGGACCACCTGCCGATCGTTCAGCACACATTGCTTTAGGGACCACCCTCTGTAGAGGTCTGCCGATCGTTCAGCTCACATTGCTTTAGGGACCACCCTCTGTAGAGGTCTGCCGATCATTCAGCACACATTGCTCTAGGGACCACCTGCCGATCGTTCAGCACACATTGCTTTAGGGACCACCTGCTGTAGAGGTCTGCCGATCGTTCAGCACACATTGCTTTAGGGACCACCTGCTGTAGAGGTATGCCGATCGTTCAGCACACATTGCTTTAGGGACCACCTGCTGTAGAGGTCTGCCGATCGTTCAGCACACATTGCTTTAGGGACCACCTGCTGTAGAGGTATGCCGATCGTTCAGCACACATCGCTTTAGGGACCACCTGCTATAGACCTCTGGCGATTGTTCAGCACACATTGCTTTAGGGACCACCTGCTGTAGACCTCTGCCGATCATTCAGCACACATTGCTTTAGGGACCACCTACTGTAGAGGTCTGCCGATCATTCAGCACACATTGCTTTAGGGACCACCTGCTGTAGAGGTCTGCCGATCGTTCAGCACACTTTGCTTTAGGGACCACCTGCCGATCGTTCAGCACACATTGCTTTAGGGACCACCTGCCGATCGTTCAGCACACATTGCTTTAGGGACCACCTGCTGTAGAGGTCTGCCGATCGTTCAGCACACATCGCTTTAGGGACCACCTGCTGTAGGCGTCTGCCGATCGTTCAGCACACATCGCTTTAGGGACCACCTGCTGTAGAGGTCTGCCGATCGTTCAGCACACATCGATTTAGGGACCACCTGCTGTAGAGGTCTGCCGATCGTTCAGCACACATCGATTTAGGGACCACCTGCTGTAGAGGTCTGCCGATCGTTCAGCACACATTGCTTTAGGGACCACCTGCCGATCGTTGAGCACACATTGCTTTAGGGACCACCCTCTGTAGAGGTCTGCTGATCGTTTCGCACACATCGCTTTAGGGACCACCTGCTGTAGACCTCTGCCGATCGTTCAGCACACATCGCTTTAGGGACCACCTGCTGTAGACCTCTGGCGATTGTTCAGCACACATTGCTTTAGGGACCACCTGCTGTAGACCTCTGCCGATCGTTCAGCACACATTGCTTTAGGGACCACCTGCCGATCGTTCAGCACACATTGCTTTAGGGACCACCTGCCGATCGTTCAGCACACATTGCTTTAGGGACCACCCTCTGTAGAGGTCTGCCGATCGTTCAGCTCACATTGCTTTAGGGACCACCCTCTGTAGAGGTCTGCCGATCATTCAGCACACATTGCTCTAGGGACCACCTGCCGATCGTTCAGCACACATTGCTTTAGGGACCACCTGCTGTAGAGGTCTGCCGATCGTTCAGCACACATTGCTTTAGGGACCACCTGCTGTAGAGGTATGCCGATCGTTCAGCACACATTGCTTTAGGGACCACCTGCCGATCGTTCAGCACACATTGCTTTAGGGACCACCTGCTGTAGAGGTCTGCCGATCGTTCAGCACACATTGCTTTAGGGACCACCTGCTGTAGAGGTATGCCGATCGTTCAGCACACATTGCTTTAGGGACCACCTGCTGTAGAGGTATGCCGATCGTTCAGCACACATTGCTTTAGGGACCACCTGCTGTAGAGGTATGCCGATCGTTCAGCACACATTGCTTTAGGGACCACCTGCTGTAGAGGTATGCCGATCGTTCAGCACACATTGCTTTAGGGACCACCTGCTGTAGAGGTATGCCGATCGTTCAGCACACATTGCTTTAGGGACCACCTGCTGTAGAGGTCTGCCGATCGTTCAGCACACATTGCTTTAGGGACCACCTGCCGATCGTTCAGCACACATTGCTTTAGGGACCACCTGCCGATCGTTCAGCACACATTGCTTTAGGGACCACCTGCTGTAGAGGTCTGCCGATCGTTCAGCACACATTGCTTTAGGGACCACCTGCTGTAGAGGTCTGCCGATCGTTCAGCACACATTGCTTTAGGGACCACCTGCTGTAGACCTCTGCCGATCGTTGAGCACACATTGCTTTAGGGACCACCCTCTGTAGAGGTCTGTTGATCGTTTCGCACACATCGCTTTAGGGACCACCTGCTATAGACCTCTGCCGATCGTTCAGCACACATCGCTTTAGGGACCACCCTCTGTAGAGGTCTGCTGATCGTTTCGCACACATTGCTTTAGGGACCACCTGCTGTAGAGGTCTGCCGATCGTTCAGCACACATCGCTTTAGGGACCACCTGCTGTAGAGGTCTGCCGATCGTTCAGCACACATCGCTTTAGGGACCACGTGCTGTAGAGGTCTGCCGATCGTTCAGCACACATCGCTTTAGGGACCACCTGCTGTAGAGGTCTGCCGATCGTTCAGCACACATCGCTTTAGGGACCACCTGCTGTAGAGGTCTGCCGATCGTTCAGCACACATTGCTTTAGGGACCACCTGCCGATTGTTCAGCACACATTGCTTTAGGGACCACCTGCTATAGACCTCTGCTGATCGTTCAGCACACATTGCTTTAGGGACCACCTGCTGTAGACCTCTGCCGATCGTTCAGCACACATCGCTTTAGGGACCACCCTCTGTAGGCATCTGGCGATCGTTCAGCACACATTGCTTTAGGGACCACCTGCTGTAGAGGTCTGCCGATCGTTCAGCACACATTGCTTTAGGGACCACCTGCTGTAGAGGTCTGCCGATCGTTCAGCACACATTGCTTTAGGGACCACCTGCTGTAGACCTCTGCCGATCGTTCAGCACACATTGCTTTACGGACCACCTGCTGTAGAGGTCTGCCGATCGTTCAGCACACATTGCTTTAGGGACCACCTTCTGTAGAGGTCTGCCGATCGTTCAGCACACATTGCTTTAGGGACCACCCTCTGTAGAGGTCTGCCGATCGTTCAGCACACATTGCTTTAGGGACCACCTGCTGTAGAGGTCTGCCGATCGTTCAGCACACATTGCTTTAGGGACCACCTGCTGAAGAGGTCTGCCGATCGTTCAGCACACATTGCTTTAGGGCTCACCTACTGTAGAGGTCTGCCGATCGTTCAGCACACATTGCTTTAGGGACCACCTGCTGTAGACCTCTGCCGATCGTTCAGCACACATTGCTTTAGGGACCACCTGCTGTAGACCTCTGCCGATCATTCAGCACACATTGCTTTAGGGACCACCTGCCGATCGTTCAGCACACATTGCTTTAGGAACACCTGCCGATCGTTCAGCACACATTGCTTTAGGGACCACCTGCCGATCGTTCAGCACACATTGCTTTAGGGACCACCTGCCGATCGTTCAGCACACATTGCTTTAGGGACCACCTGCTGTAGAGGTCTGCCGATCGTTCAGCACACATTGCTTTAGGGACCACCTGCCGATCGTTCAGCACACATTGCTTTAGGGACCACCTGCCGATCGTTCAGCACACATTGCTCTAGGGACCACCTGCCGATCGTTCAGCACACATTGCTTTAGGGACCACCTGCTGTAGAGGTCTGCCGATCGTTCAGCACACATTGCTTTAGGGACCACCTGCTGTAGACCTCTGCCGATCGTTGAGCACACATTGCTTTAGGGACCACCCTCTGTAGAGGTCTGCTGATCGTTTCGCACACATCGCTTTAGGGACCACCTGCTATAGACCTCTGCCGATCGTTCAGCACACATCGCTTTAGGGACCACCCTCTGTAGAGGTCTGCTGATCGTTTCGCACACATTGCTTTAGGGACCACCTGCTGTAGAGGTATGCCGATCGTTCAGCACACATTGCTTTAGGGACCACCTGCTGTAGAGGTATGCCGATCGTTCAGCACACATTGCTTTAGGGACCACCTGCTGTAGAGGTATGCCGATCGTTCAGCACACATTGCTTTAGGGACCACCTGCTGTAGAGGTCTGCCGATCGTTCAGCACACATTGCTTTAGGGACCACCTGCCGATCGTTCAGCACACATTGCTTTAGGGACCACCTGCCGATCGTTCAGCACACATTGCTTTAGGGACCACCTGCTGTAGAGGTCTGCCGATCGTTCAGCACACATTGCTTTAGGGACCACCTGCTGTAGAGGTCTGCCGATCGTTCAGCACACATTGCTTTAGGGACCACCTGCTGTAGACCTCTGCCGATCGTTGAGCACACATTGCTTTAGGGACCACCCTCTGTAGAGGTCTGCTGATCGTTTCGCACACATCGCTTTAGGGACCACCTGCTATAGACCTCTGCCGATCGTTCAGCACACATCGCTTTAGGGACCACCCTCTGTAGAGGTCTGCTGATCGTTTCGCACACATTGCTTTAGGGACCACCTGCTGTAGAGGTCTGCCGATCGTTCAGCACACATCGCTTTAGGGACCACCTGCTGTAGAGGTCTGCCGATCGTTCAGCACACATCGCTTTAGGGACCACGTGCTGTAGAGGTCTGCCGATCGTTCAGCACACATCGCTTTAGGGACCACCTGCTGTAGAGGTCTGCCGATCGTTCAGCACACATCGCTTTAGGGACCACCTGCTGTAGAGGTCTGCCGATCGTTCAGCACACATTGCTTTAGGGACCACCTGCCGATTGTTCAGCACACATTGCTTTAGGGACCACCTGCTATAGACCTCTGCTGATCGTTCAGCACACATTGCTTTAGGGACCACCTGCTGTAGACCTCTGCCGATCGTTCAGCACACATCGCTTTAGGGACCACCCTCTGTAGGCATCTGGCGATCGTTCAGCACACATTGCTTTAGGGACCACCTGCTGTAGAGGTCTGCCGATCGTTCAGCACACATTGCTTTAGGGACCACCTGCTGTAGAGGTCTGCCGATCGTTCAGCACACATTGCTTTAGGGACCACCTGCTGTAGACCTCTGCCGATCGTTCAGCACACATTGCTTTACGGACCACCTGCTGTAGAGGTCTGCCGATCGTTCAGCACACATTGCTTTAGGGACCACCTTCTGTAGAGGTCTGCCGATCGTTCAGCACACATTGCTTTAGGGACCACCCTCTGTAGAGGTCTGCCGATCGTTCAGCACACATTGCTTTAGGGACCACCTGCTGTAGAGGTCTGCCGATCGTTCAGCACACATTGCTTTAGGGACCACCTGCTGAAGAGGTCTGCCGATCGTTCAGCACACATTGCTTTAGGGCTCACCTACTGTAGAGGTCTGCCGATCGTTCAGCACACATTGCTTTAGGGACCACCTGCTGTAGACCTCTGCCGATCGTTCAGCACACATTGCTTTAGGGACCACCTGCTGTAGACCTCTGCCGATCATTCAGCACACATTGCTTTAGGGACCACCTGCCGATCGTTCAGCACACATTGCTTTAGGAACACCTGCCGATCGTTCAGCACACATTGCTTTAGGGAACACCTGCCGATCGTTCAGCACACATTGCTTTAGGGACCACCTGCCGATCGTTCAGCACACATTGCTTTAGGGACCACCTGCTGTAGAGGTCTGCCGATCGTTCAGCACACATTGCTTTAGGGACCACCTGCCGATCGTTCAGCACACATTGCTTTAGGGACCACCTGCCGATCGTTCAGCACACATTGCTCTAGGGACCACCTGCCGATCGTTCAGCACACATTGCTTTAGGGACCACCTGCTGTAGAGGTCTGCCGATCGTTCAGCACACATTGCTTTAGGGACCACCTGCTGTAGACCTCTGCCGATCGTTGAGCACACATTGCTTTAGGGACCACCCTCTGTAGAGGTCTGCTGATCGTTTCGCACACATCGCTTTAGGGACCACCTGCTATAGACCTCTGCCGATCGTTCAGCACACATCGCTTTAGGGACCACCCTCTGTAGAGGTCTGCTGATCGTTTCGCACACATTGCTTTAGGGACCACCTGCTGTAGAGGTCTGCCGATCGTTCAGCACACATCGCTTTAGGGACCACCTGCTGTAGAGGTCTGCCGATCGTTCAGCACACATCGCTTTAGGGACCACGTGCTGTAGAGGTCTGCCGATCGTTCAGCACACATCGCTTTAGGGACCACCTGCTGTAGAGGTCTGCCGATCGTTCAGCACACATCGCTTTAGGGACC
Organism: Oncorhynchus masou masou; assembly: GCF_036934945.1. Classification (NCBI taxonomy): domain Eukaryota; kingdom Metazoa; phylum Chordata; class Actinopteri; order Salmoniformes; family Salmonidae; genus Oncorhynchus; species Oncorhynchus masou. The sequence goes on along the minus strand of NC_088240.1, from coordinate 99,173,942 downwards.
ACCTGCTGTAGAGGTCTGCCGATCGTTCAGCACACATTGCTTTAGGGACCACCTGCCGATTGTTCAGCACACATTGCTTTAGGGACCACCTGCTATAGACCTCTGCTGATCGTTCAGCACACATTGCTTTAGGGACCACCTGCTGTAGACCTCTGCCGATCGTTCAGCACACATCGCTTTAGGGACCACCCTCTGTAGGCATCTGGCGATCGTTCAGCACACATTGCTTTAGGGACCACCTGCTGTAGAGGTCTGCCGATCGTTCAGCACACATTGCTTTAGGGACCACCTGCTGTAGAGGTCTGCCGATCGTTCAGCACACATTGCTTTAGGGACCACCTGCTGTAGACCTCTGCCGATCGTTCAGCACACATTGCTTTACGGACCACCTGCTGTAGAGGTCTGCCGATCGTTCAGCACACATTGCTTTAGGGACCACCTGCTGTAGAGGTCTGCCGATCGTTCAGCACACATTGCTTTAGGGACCACCTGCTGTAGAGGTCTGCCGATCGTTCAGCACACATTGCTTTAGGGACCACCTGCTGTAGACCTCTGCCGATCGTTCAGCACACATTGCTTTACGGACCACCTGCTGTAGAGGTCTGCCGATCGTTCAGCACACATTGCTTTAGGGACCACCTTCTGTAGAGGTCTGCCGATCGTTCAGCACACATTGCTTTAGGGACCACCCTCTGTAGAGGTCTGCCGATCGTTCAGCACACATTGCTTTAGGGACCACCTGCTGTAGAGGTCTGCCGATCGTTCAGCACACATTGCTTTAGGGACCACCTGCTGAAGAGGTCTGCCGATCGTTCAGCACACATTGCTTTAGGGCTCACCTACTGTAGAGGTCTGCCGATCGTTCAGCACACATTGCTTTAGGGACCACCTGCTGTAGACCTCTGCCGATCGTTCAGCACACATTGCTTTAGGGACCACCTGCTGTAGACCTCTGCCGATCATTCAGCACACATTGCTTTAGGGACCACCTGCCGATCGTTCAGCACACATTGCTTTAGGGAACACCTGCCGATCGTTCAGCACACATTGCTTTAGGGACCACCTGCCGATCGTTCAGCACACATTGCTTTAGGGACCACCTGCCGATCGTTCAGCACACATTGCTTTAGGGACCACCTGCTGTAGAGGTCTGCCGATCGTTCAGCACACATTGCTTTAGGGACCACCTGCCGATCGTTCAGCACACATTGCTTTAGGGACCACCTGCCGATCGTTCAGCACACATTGCTCTAGGGACCACCTGCCGATCGTTCAGCACACATTGCTTTAGGGACCACCTGCTGTAGAGGTCTGCCGATCGTTCAGCACACATTGCTTTAGGGACCACCTGCTGTAGAGGTCTGCCGATCGTTCAGCACACATTGCTTTAGGGACCACCTGCTGTAGGCGTCTGCCGACATTTTTCACGCGAGACTACATGCGGCACTCTGGTTGGCAAATGACGTTCTATTACTCTCAGCCAGGAACCGCTTACTGGTGTGTCTCAGCCCTTAAACAAAGCCTCGGTAATAACAATCTTACGCTCATTGAGAGGAAGTTAAACGACAAGGGCAAGTGCTTGTCTGAGTGCAGGTTCAAAGAAGAAGTCCACTTTGTTTGTTTTAGTGGCCGACTTACTGCATTTCTGACAAACTTTTACCGAAAACTAGACAGGAGTTTTTTTCCATGTTGCCTTCTTGGAAAATATGAACGATAGAAGAGATAGGAGTGAACAGTAGCAAGCACTTTAGGACACGACACCCCGTGTTAGAATTATTTTTTAAATGTTTCTTTAACTAGGCAAGTCAGTTAAGAACAAATCATTTTTTGCAATGACAGCCTACCCTGGGCCAAACCCAGACAGGCCAATAGTGCTCCGCCCAATGGGACTCCCAATCACAGCCAGTTGTGATACAGCCTGGAATCAATCCAGGGTCTGCACTGGGATGCAGTGCCTTAGACCACTGCACCACCCGGGAGCCCTGTTAAAGTGGAAGACAACTGGAAAAGGAATGTAATTGCAGTAGGTGTGACACTAATGGTGAATAATATTTACACCATAAAAATAGCTCCTGTTGCTGTAGGATTCAAGGAAAATCCCACCTATTATTAGGTGCAGCTAAATGGCCTGTCTGATACTTGCTGAATAAGGTTGATTGGAAAGTAAATGATGAATTAATGAAATAACATTGTTGGAACAATGGGCACAATAAATTAGCTAAATTGGGGAAGAAGTCAAATGAGGATAGGTTGCGAATTGTTTAAACATCTTCAAATCAACATATGCACAGGAAATTGGACACATAAACTTTTGCCACAGGCCCCTAATGTCTTACAGTCTGCATTAGTCCCCATATGATCATACTACAAGTCATAAAATACATGACATTTTCTGAAAGACAATTCGGGTTTTTAAATATAAATCATCAACTACTGATGTGATGTTGTAAATCACACACACACACACACACACACACACACACACACACACACACACACTAGAACCACCATAGAGAGACAGCACTGGATTGGTCATATAAAATTAAATATAAAATGGTGAAAATATCTCATTCTCAGAATTAAGTAACTGACTGAGAAAAGCTGTTTGATGTTTTAGGACAGTCTGATGTTGATGTTTTAGGACAGTCTGATGTTGATGTTTTAGAACAGTCTGATGTTTTAGAACAGTCTGATGTTTTAGGACAGTCTGCTGTTTTAGGACAGTCTGCTGTTGTTGTTTTAGGACAGTCTGATGTTGATGTTTTAGGACAGTCTGATATTTTAGAACAGTCTGATGTTTTAGGACAGTCTGCTGTTTTAGGACAGTCTGCTGTTGTTGTTTTAGGACAGTCTGATGTTGATGTTTTTGGACAGTCTGCTGTTGATGTTTTAGGACAGTCTGCTGTTGATGTTTTAGGACAGTCTGATGTTGATGTTTTAGGACAGTCTGATGTTGATGTTTTAGGACAGTCTGATGTTGATGTTTTAGGACAGTCTGCTGTTGATGTTTTAGGACAGTCTGATGTTGATGTTTTAGGACAGTCTGATGTTGATGTTTTAGGATTAGTCCAGTGTTGATGTTTTAGAACAGTCTGATGTTTTAGGACAGTCTGATGTTGATGTTTTAGGACAGTCTGCTGTTGATGTTTTAGGACAGTCTTATATTGATGTTTTAGGACAGTCTGATGTTGATGTTTTAGGACAGTCCAGTGTTACTGTTTTAGGATAGTCTGCTGTTTTGGGAAAGTCTGATATTGATGTTTTAGGACAGTCTGATGTTGATATTTTAGGACAGGCTGAAGTTTTAGAACAGTATGGTGTTGGTGTTTTAGGACAGTCTGAAGTTTTAGAACAGTATGGTGTTGATGTTTTAGGACAATCTGATGTTGATGTTTTAGGACAGTCTGCTGTTGATGTTTTCGGACAGTCTGATGTTTTAGAACAGTCTGATGTTGATGTTTTAGGACAGTCTGATGTTGATGTTTTAGGACAGTCTGATGTTGATGTTTTAGGACAGTCTGCTGTTGATGTTTTAGGACAGTCTGCCGTTGATGTTTTAGGACAGTCTGCTGTTGATGTTTTAGGACAGTCTGCTGTTGATGTTTTAGGACAGTCTGCCGTTGATGTTTTAGGACAGTCTGCTGTTGATGTTTTAGGACAGTCTGCTGTTGATGTTTTAGGACAGTCCGCTGTTGATGTTTTAGGACAGTCTGATGTTGATGTTTTAGGACAGTCAGATGTTGATGTTTTAGAACAGTCCAGTGTTGACGTTTTAGAACAGTCTGATGTTTTAGGACAGTCTGCTGTTGATGTTTTAGGACAGTCTACTGTTGATGTTTTAGAACAGTCTGATGTTGATGTTTTAGGACAGTCTGATGTTGATGTTTTAGGACAGTCTGATGTTTTAGGACAGACTGAAGTTTTAGGACAGTATGGTGTTGATGTTTTAGGACAGTCTGATGTTGATATTTTAGGACAGTCTGATGTTGATGTTTTAGAACAGTCCAGTGTTGATGTTTTAGAACAGTCTGATGTTTTAGGACAGTATGGTGTTGATGTTTTAGGACAGCCTGATGTTGATATTTTAGGACAGTCTACTGTTGATGTTTTAGAACAGTCTGATATTGATGTTTTAGGACAGTCTGATGTTTATGTTTTAGGACAGTCTGATGTTTTAGGACAGTCTGAAGTTTTAGAACAGTATGGTGTTGATGTTTTAGGACAGTATGATGTTGATATTTTAGGACAGGCTGAAGTTTTAGAACAGTATGGTGCTGATGTTTTAGGACAGTCTGATGTTGATGTTTTAGGACAGTCTGCTGTTGATGTTTTAGGACAGTCTGCTGTTGATGTTTTAGGACAGTCTGATGTTGATGTTTTAGGACAGTCTGGTGTTGATGTTTTAGGACAGTCTGATGTTGATGTTTTAGGACAGTCTGCTGTTGATGTTTTAGGACAGTCTGCTGTTGATGTTTTAGGACAGTCTGCTGTTGATGTTTTAGGACAGTCTGATGTTGATGTTTTAGGACAGTCTGATGTTGATGTTTTAGGACAGTCTATTGTTGATGTTTTAGGATTAGTCCAGTGTTGATGTTTTAGAACAGTCTGATGTTTTAGGACAGTCCGCTGTTGATGTTTTAAGACAGTCTGATGTTGATGTTTTAGGACAGTCAGATGTTGATGTTTTAGAACAGTCCAGTGTTGACGTTTTAGAACAGTCTGATGTTTTAGGACAGTCTGCTGTTGATGTTTTAGGACAGTCTACTGTTGATGTTTTAGAACAGTCTGATGTTGATGTTTTAGGACAGTCTGATGTTGATGTTTTAGGACAGTCTGATGTTTTAGGACAGTCTGAAGTTTTAGGACAGTATGGTGTTGATGTTTTAGGACAGTCTGATGTTGATATTTTAGGACAGTCTGATGTTGATATTTTAGAACAGTCCAGTGTTGATGTTTTAGAACAGTCTGATGTTTTAGGACAGTATGGTGTTGATGTTTTAGGACAGTCTGATGTTGATATTGTAGGACAGTCTACTGTTGATGTTTTAGAACAGTCTGATATTGATGTTTTAGGACAGTCTGATGTTTATGTTTTAGGACAGTCTGATGTTTTAGGACAGTCTGAAGTTTTAGAACAGTATGGTGTTGATGTTTTAGGACAGTATGATGTTGATATTTTAGGACAGGCTGAAGTTTTAGAACAGTATGGTGCTGATGTTTTAGGACAGTCTGATGTTGATGTTTTAGGACAGTCTGCTGTTGATGTTTTAGGACAGTCTGGTGTTGATGTTTTAGGACAGTCTGATGTTGATGTTTTAGGACAGTCTGATGTTGATGTTTTAGGACAGTCTGCTGTTGATGTTTTAGGACAGTCTGCTGTTGATGTTTTAGGACAGTCTGATGTTGATGTTTTAGGACAGTCTGATGTTGATGTTTTAGGACAGTCTGATGTTGATGTTTTAGGATTAGTCCAGTGTTGATGTTTTAGAACAGTCTGATGTTTTAGGACAGTCTGATGTTGATGTTTTAGGACAGTCTGATGTTGATGTTTTAGGACAGTCTACTGTTGATGTTTTAGGACAGTCTGCTGTTGATGTTTTAGGACAGTCTGCTGTTGATGTTTTAGGACAGTCTTATATTGATGTTTTAGGACAGTCTGATGTTGATGTTTTAGGACAGTCCAGTGTTACTGTTTTAGGATAGTCTGCTGTTTTGGGACAGTCTGATGTTGATGTTTTAGGAAAGTCTGATATTGATGTTTTAGGACAGTCTGATGTTGATATTTTAGGACAGGCTGAAGTTTTAGAACAGTATGGTGTTGGTGTTTTAGGACAGTCTGAAGTTTTAGAACAGTATGGTGTTGATGTTTTAGGACAATCTGATGTTGATGTTTTAGGACAGTCTCCTGTTGATGTTTTCGGACAGTCTGATGTTTTAGAACAGTCTGATGTTGATGTTTTAGGACAGTCTGCTGTTGATGTTTTAGGACAGTCTGCTGTTGATGTTTTAGGACAGTCTGCTGTTGATGTTTTAGGACAGTCTGCCGTTGATGTTTTAGGACAGTCTGCCGTTGATGTTTTAGGACAGTCTGCTGTTGATGTTTTAGGACAGTCCGCTGTTGATGTTTTAGGACAGTCTGATGTTGATGTTTTAGAACAGTCCAGTGTTGATGTTTTAGGACAGTCTGATGTTTTAGGACAGTCTGCTGTTGATGTTTTAGGACAGTCTGATGTTTATGTTTTAGGACAGTCTGATGTTTTAGGACAGTCTGAAGTTTTAGAACAGTATGGTGTTGATGTTTTAGGACAGGCTGAAGTTTTAGAACAGTATGGTGCTGATGTTTTAGGACAGTCTGATGTTGATGTTTTAGGACAGTCTGCTGTTGATGTTTTAGGACAGTCTGATGTTGATGTTTTAGGACAGTCTGGTGTTGATGTTTTAGGACAGTCCAGTGTTGATGTTTTAGAACAGTCTGATGTTTTAGGACAGTCTACTGTTGATGTTTTAGGACAGTCTGCTGTTGATGTTTTATAACAGTCTGATGTTGATGTTTTAGGACAGTCTGATGTTGATGTTTTAGGACAGTCTGATGTTTTAGGACAGTCTGAAGTTTTAGAACAGTATGGTGTTGATGTTTTAGGACAGGCTGAAGTTTTAGAACAGTATGGTGTTGATGTTTTCGGACAGTCTGATGTTGATGTTTTAGGACAGTCTGCTGTTGATGTTTTCGGACAGTCTGATGTTTTAGAACAGTCTGATGTTGATGTTTTAGGACAGTCTGATGTTGATGTTTTAGGACAGTCTGATGTTGATGTTTTAGGACAGTCTGCTGTTGATGTTTTAGGACAGTCTGCCGTTGATGTTTTAGGACAGGCTGAAGTTTTAGAACAGTATGGTGTTGATGTTTTAGGACAGTCTGATGTTTTAGAACAGTATGGTGTTGGTGTTTTAGGACAGTCTGGTGTTGATGTTTTAGGACAGTCTGATGTTGATGTTTTAGGACAGCCTAATTGTTTATGTTTTAGGACAGTCTAACGTTTTAGAACAGTGTGGTGTTGATGTTTTAGGACATCTGATGTTGATGTTTTAGGACAGTCTGATGTTGATGTTTTAGGACAGTCTGATGTTGATGTTTTAGGACAAAAAAAAGACATGAAATCAATATGTAAACACAGTACTGCATACCACACACAGTTTATATGACGTTATCCATTAGCAAGAGAGAAGTTTTGGAACGATATTAAGCATTTCAGAACACATTTAGAAGATACTTACGTATTTCTTTTGTATGATGTTCCTTTTGGGTCTGTCTTTACTCATCCTGCAAACCGGATTGGTTCGGTTAAAAACCGAATAGCCACATGTATATCCTTTTTTAGAACATGCAATTATTTAAATCCCGTGGTGTGATCCAGCGAGGTGGCAGTGTCTTTATCCCCACTCTCTCCCTCTCTCTCTCTCTCACGCTGTCTCTACTTCCCTTTTCGCTGAGTCGCCTGGGAGAGAAATTCCAATTTTGCAATCCACGACAAGAAACACAAATTTAAACACCCCCAAAATCACGGCGTTATAACATATGCATAACAACGAACCGGACAATCTCCCATTATGCGAATGAAAAGGGCATGTATCCTGGTTATCCTCGAGGCACAAATCAAACACGCTTTGAGGGCCCAGCAGATTCCGTGTTGAAGAATATCACAGACGGGAGTTAAAAGGTACAAAAAAATGCTTCCCCCCCGAAAAAAAAAATATCCAAAATCCAGAAACACGTTTCAGCGGTGTCTGCCAGACGACGAGTTAACTCTCCCACACCGCTAGTAATGGTAACGGCATGGGTTTATCTGCAGCGTCTTCCTACCGCGATAAACCGGGGAATATGCCCCAGCGGTGAGTCTCGAGGAATACAGTACCACGTTAGGGACTGGGTGAAAATACAAACACAGTCATCTGGCGTGAGGAGCAATGTCGCGATACATCCCTCGAAGATCCATGGACGGGCCTCCTAAATGATTTCCATATCAATAAATAACATTTACAATGCGATATACTATATTATTGTAATGTACCTTTATTCATAATTTAAAATGTATTAAAAATAGGCACATCAATAAAGACTGCACACATAATAACCAAGTTAGAAATACAAACAATGTAGCCGCTAACATTGTAATTACATGGTCACAATGTATTTACCATACGAATGACAATGTTTATTTTGTTGAGTTGCAGAACAAGGGCTACACAGTCTATATATGTATTGATGTGAGTGTGAGATAAGCTACAGGGAGGGATATTGAATAAGAAACTGGAAAAAATGTGATGTCCAACACCTCCTATTGAAATCACTCTGACCAACAGACAAGAACGAGAGAGAGAGAGAGATTATTGTTTATTTCACTTTTGTTAATGATCTATTTCACTTGCTTTGGACATGTAAACATACATTTACCATGCCAAGAAAGCCCTTAAATTGAAATTGAATTGAGAGAGAGAGACATTATTACAACCCTGTACATAGCCATAATATGACATTTGAAATGTCTCTATTCCTCTGAAAGTTTTGTGAGTGTTATGTTTACTGTTAATTATGATTGTTTATTTCACTTTTGTTTATGAACTATTTCACCTGCTATAGCAATGTAAACATATGTTTCCCATACCAATAAAGCCCTTAAATTGAATTGAATTGAGAGAGGGAGAGAGAGAGAGAGAGAGAGGGGAGAGAGAGAGGGGGGAGAAAGAGAGAGAGCGAGAAAGAGAGAGAAAGAGAGAGAGAGAGGGGAGAGAGAGGAGGGGAGACTAATGCAGGGGTGGAGTCATGTCTCTGCAGGAATAAACTGAGAAGGAAAGTACATGCAGCTGCATGAGGACAATGCTAAAGAAAGTTTGGCAGGTCCTCAAAGCCTGTCTAAATGAGGACCTTAGTTTACATTTCTAAATTAGAAACAGAGAACCTACTGTTAGACTGTGAATGAGGACCTTAGTTTACATTTCTACATTAGAAACAGAGAGCCTACTGTTAGACTGTGAATGAGGATCTTAGTTTACATTTCTACATTAGAAACAGAGAGCCTACTGTTAGACTGTGAATGAGGACCTTAGTTTACATTTCTACATTAGAAACAGAGAACCTACTGTTAGACTGTGAATGAGGAAAGAAATGGGGAGGTTGTAGACTATTAATGTCTATATTCACATTCTAATGGTTTCACTGGTGTATTTAAAGTGTGTGTGGTGTGTTGGTGACGTTTGTCATGAAGACTTGATTTCAGGTGTGTTAGCCAAGGTGGACCCCTCATTACAATCATGTGAACTGCCGTTTAGACTTGAGTTGACAAATGATCTGGTAGTCAACCTCTAAAGGTCCACTGACTGGAGCTGATGCAGAATTCATTAGGCCCTGCAGTCAACCACATCCTTCAACTCAACTGACCATTATCCCTCGCTATAAATGGGTAATATAAACTGTGTTCCACATGACACCCTATTCCCAAAATAGTGCACTACATTCGACCAGAGTCCTATGAGCCCTGGTCAAAAGTAGTGCACTATAAAGGAAATGCGGTGCCATTTGGGACGGGCCCAAAGAAGCACTTTGATTTACAAGCATCTAGACTGATCACTGCAGGAGTCCATCCAGTTTGTTGTATTATATTTCAGAATCCCAATAGATTCCTGTATGTTTTCCCAGGGGCTTTTGAGACAAGAATCGAGCCGTGGCCCAAGGCCACACACACATTACTAACATGTTACAGTCATCATTTATTTAGTTTGATGTTGAGCTTAGCCTTTTTATGCAACACAAACCCTCTTGTGATTCATAGACTGGTTTCAGCAGCATCATTAGAGGGACTGTTGTCCTTCAACGCTGATTTAAAGCATGTTGTTTTCCATTTGTAGAGATAAACTTTTAGTGTTGTAAAGCTGTGTTATTCTATAGTAGGCCTCAGACCAACAGTATGGACTTTACAGGGCCTTTACTGTCTGTCTACAGACACAGTCCTTCAGGGCTTACATCTGGGGCCTGACTATACTGACAGGGCCTTTACTGTCTGTCTACAGACACAGTCCTTCAGGGCTTACATCTGGGGCCTGACTATACTGACAGGGCCTTTACTGTCTGTCTACAGACACAGTCCTTCAGGGCTTACATCTGGGGCCTGACTATACTGACAGGGCCTTTACTGTCTGTCTACAGACACAGTCCTTCAGGGCTTACATCTGGGGCCTGACTATACTGACAGGGCCTTTACTGTCTGTCTACAGACACAGTCCTTCAGGGCTTACATCTGGGGCCTGACTATACTGACAGGGCCTTTACTGTCTGTCTACAGACTCAGTCCTTCAGGGCTTACATCTGGGGCCTGACTATACTGACAGGGCCTTTACTGTCTGTCTACAGACACAGTCCTTCAGGGCTTACATCTGGGGCCTGACTATACTGACAGGGCCTTTACTGTCTGTCTACAGACACAGTCCTTCAGGGCTTACATCTGGGGGCCTGACTATACTGACAGGGCCTTTACTGTCTGTCTACAGACACAGTCCTTCAGGGCTTACATCTGGGGCCTGACTATACTGACAGGGCCTTTACTGTCTGTCTACAGACACAGTCCTTCAGGGCTTACATCTGGGGCCTGACTATACTGACAGGGCCTTTACTGTCTGTCTACAGACACAGTCCTTCAGGGCTTACATCTGGGGCCTGACTATACTGACAGGGCCTTTACTGTCTGTCTACAGACTCAGGGTTTCAGGGCTTACATCTGGGGCCTGACTATACTGACAGGGCCTTTACTGTCTGTCTACAGACTCAGTCCTTCAGGGCTTACATCTGGGGCCTGACTATACTGACAGGGCCTTTACTGTCTGTCTACAGACACAGTCCTTCAGGGCTTACATCTGGGGCCTGACTATACTGACAGGGCCTTTACTGTCTGTCTACAGACACAGTCCTTCAGGGCTTACATCTGGGGCCTGACTATACTGACAGGGCCTTTACTGTCTGTCTACAGACTCAGTCCTTCAGGGCTTACATCTGGGGCCTGACTATACTGACAGGGCCTTTACTGTCTGTCTACAGACACAGTCCTTCAGGGCTTACATCTGGGGCCTGACTATACTGACAGGGCCTTTACTGTCTGTCTACAGACACAGTCCTTCAGGGCTTACATCTGGGGCCTGACTATACTGACAGGACAGTTACTGTCTGTCTACAGACACAGTCCTTCAGGGCTTACATCTGGGGCCTGACTATACTGACAGGGCCTTTACTGTCTGTCTACAGACACAGTCCTTCAGGGCTTACATCTGGGGCCTGACTATACTGACAGGGCCTTTACTGTCTGTCTACAGACACAGTCCTTCAGGGCTTACATCTGGGGCCTGACTATACTGACAGGGCCTTTACTGTCTGTCTACAGACACAGTCCTTCAGGGCTTACATCTGGGGCCTGACTATACTGACAGGGCCTTTACTGTCTGTCTACAGACACAGTCCTTCAGGGACCAAGCCCAGAAGACCATAGGGGGCATTGGACACCAGCATTAATTATGGGCCGACACAGGGGTGACTGACTGGGGTCAGGTTGTTACTGACCCAACCGGCAAAAGGAGGGGAGGAACCATGTAGAGAACTTGAGCTGCCTCGCTCACTTCTGAATGGTTGCGTCCCGATTTTGCACCCTTTTCCAGGAGTGTGCACTTGCACACTCTTCACGTCGTCAGGGGTTTAAAGCATAGGATTGGGGCAAGCATTTGGGCTAGAGAAAGTTTCCATACACAAATCATTTCCTTTAAAATCCACAAAGGGAAATAAACGAGTGATAGGAATAGCAGGTGTGTGAATTCATAAGATTGTACATGGCATGTTAGGTATGCGGCACAAGGGCCCAAACAGGTTAACGGGAAATGAGTTGCATCAGTGTGACCAAAAGAAGAGTCATTCACTCAAATCCAATTATATTTGTCACATGCGCCGAATACAACAGGTACCTTACCTTAAAATGCTTACTTTACAAACCCTTAACCAACAATGCAGTTTTAAGAAAATAGAGTTAAGAAAATATTTATTTTAGTCAAGTATAATGTTTACTCAGTCATTCATTGTCGTTTAGTCAGTCATTCATTCAGTCATTCACTCAGTAAATCACTCCCTCAGTCATTCATTCAGTCATTCACTCAGTAAATCACTCCCTCAGTCATTCATTCAGTCATTCACTCAGTAAATCACTCCCTCAGTCATTCATTCTTGTTAAAATAAGGAAGGGCAGTATAACATGACCAGAGGAATACTACCTGACCTTTAGCTGATCATTAGAAATTAATGAGGACAATGCTGAAGAACGTTTGGCAGGTCGCTCAAAGCCTGTCTAAATGAGGATCTTAGTTTACATTTCTAAATTAGAAACAGAGAGCCTACTGTTAGACTGTGAATGAGGAAAGAAATGGGGAGGTTGTAGACTATTAATGTCTATATTCACATTCTAATGGTTTCACTGGTGTATTTAAAGTGTGTGTGGTGTGTGTGGATGGTTGGTGACGTTTGTCATGACGACTTGATTTCAGGTGTATAGGCCAAGGTGGACCCCTCATTATAATCATGTGAACTGGCGTTTCGACTTGAGTTGACAAATGATCTGGTAGTCAACCTCTAAAGGCTTCATTCATTCTTGTTAAAGTAAGGAAGGGCAGTATAACCTGACCAGAGCAATACTAGCTGATCATTAGAAATGAATGAGGCAGATCTCGAGCTCTGTGGGACGTGTGTATTACTCCCCCTGCTGGACATATGGACAGACTTACTGAAACGGGATTTACTTTTAGTCATCTTGGGCATTACAAGTAAACAAATAAATACAAATGCAAACTCTGATTCTCATGAAACTAACACACACACACACACACACACACACACACACACAGTCTGTGTTGATTTTTTAGGACAGTCTGATGTAGATGTTTTAGACTTAAACATGACATGAAGTCAACATGTAAACACACTAATGCATACCACACACAGTTTGAATGAGGTTATCCATTTGAGAGAGAGAGAAGTTTTAGAACTCGATCTCTCTTGAGTTGATTATCTGTCGCTACATACTCTGTTATGTAGGACAGAGTGGGTTAGTGGATTAATGTTTGTCTTCTTCCCGTTGGCATGTTGTACAGAGCCCTGTGAATATTTCACAGACTAACGCCTCCTTTCATCGGTGAAACGGTAGTCGATTAATCGCGCCTGGCTGTCAGACAGACATGACATGTTCCATTTGATACACAGATTGAAGACTCCACTGCTGTCATTTGGAGGAACGCGCACAATATCCCAACTGGTAAGGAAGTTAAATATACTTTTATGATCATGTCTTGACGAAGAAAATGTTTCTTTAGACTATTTTGTTTACGTAGTGACTTCTGAGCTTTGATAGCGGACTGTTGCAGACGAATCTCGACATACAGTAGATTGACCGTTAAACCTGAAGAAGGTTTACTTAAACAGTGAATGATCTTTTGGAAAATTAGAATTGGTTAGAAAGCATTTACAATTTGAAATTCCTACTCTATTGTATTGTTCTACATTTTGAAACAAATGTGAAATCAGTTGACGATTATAGTGATATCCAAAGCGTTCTTCTCCGTGTATTGTTCCATAAACGTTATGTTGAATGCCATTGAAATAGAATGATTAGAATATATATATAGAATATAAATAGAATCATTCAAATGCTATGGTTGATTTATTCTCGTTCAGATCAACATGGAGAAGCCCTGCATACTGGCCACTACCTTCGGAGCACATGGAGGCATCTACAAATGCTTTGCACCTGTTGTCGAGAAACACTTCACCATTATCCCATACGAGACATTCCTGCTAGACCAGAAGAATCTGTCAGAACAGGTCAAAGCAGTGTTTGTATGGGGCGTTGCCCTGAACGTTGACAGAGGTCTGATGCAGTCTCTGCCGAACCTCAAGGTGGTGGTTAACGGAGGGGTGGGAGTGGACCATCTGGACATATCCATGATCAACAGCTTTGGGGTGAAGGTGTGCAACACCCCTCATGTTGTTGACAACGCCACTGCCGACATCGGGATGGGTTTGATGCTGGCGTCTGCAAGGAAGATCGTTGAAGGTAGGCCTACTGTATGTCAGAATCTCAGAGTTAGTCGTTTCTCATTCAACATATAGGACCAGTTTCCCATACACAGATGAAGTCTAGTTCTGGATTAAGAAGAATGCTCAGGCCTCCCAGGTGGCGCAGTGGTTAAGCGCCAGCAGCGCCCAGGCTCTGTCGTAACCGGACACGACTGGGAGGTCCGTGGGGCGACGCACAATTGGCCTAGCATCGTCCGGGTTAGGGAGGGCTTGGCCGGTAGGGATATCCTTGTCTCATCACGCACCAGCGACTCCTGTGGCGGGCCGGGCGCAGTGCACACTAACCAGGTCGCCAGGTGCATGGTGTTTCCTCTGACACATTGGTGCAGCTTGGTTGGGTTGTGTATTTGAGGATGCATGACTTTCAACCTTCGTCTCTCCCGAGCCCGTACGGGAGTTGTAGCGATGAGACAAGATAGTAGCTACTAAAACAATTCGATACCATGAAATTTGGGAGAAAAAGGGGTAAAATTTAAATTAGATTTTTTGTTGAATAAATGCTCAATGAAGAATCTCTATTGAAAGTGCTTTTTAATCCAGGACTAGACTTAATCTGTTTCCGGGGGAACCCGCCCATAAAGTGACAGAATGAAACCCCTTCTATTCCTTCTCATATTCCTACAGGTCACCATTACACCCTAACCCACAACAACAAGGTCTTGCCAGAGAGCTCCATGGGTATGGATGTCAGCGGGGCCACCCTGGGCATCATCGGTATGGGGAGGATAGGATACAAGGTGGCCAGGAGGGCCCAGGGATTTGATATGAAGATCCTCTATCATAACAGGAACCGCAGGTGGTAACAATACATTTGATTTGACATACTTTCCAAACACACTCAAAGACACCTTACATCCAAAGTACATCAAATGCTGGTCAAATTAAATCAGCAGGGTGTTATTCAATCTAGACAGTAGAATGGCTGTGGTTAAAGTTTAGGTTTAGACATTGGTCTGCTGTGTGATTCTGAAAGCTACACATTCACCCTGTTCATTAATGTATTACTCATTTACTTATTCAAACTAAATTAGGATTTTAACTCTAAACTCACTGTAACACAGACTCAGTACCCACACAGACTTCTTTCATCTTTAATTTATTCTAAAGACAATGTGATTGTGGTTTCTTTACTTATATTTTCTTTACTTTCCAGGAAAGAGGAAGAGAGAGCAGTGGGAGCGATGTACTGTGCCAACATGGAGGATCTGCTCCAGCAGTCAGACTTTGTGATGGTGGTGGTGAACCTGTCACCTGCCACCCAAAAAATGATCGGTGCCAAGGAACTAGCCATGATGAAACCTAGCAGCACTCTCATCAACATCAGTAGAGGTATGACCAGACCATAGAGTTAGAATAAGTAGAATGGCCCTCCCCATACAGGTCATTATGAGTGTCCCCGTAGCAGTCAGTCACTGATTCTATATCTATGGACCTGACACACATAAAATGATCGGTGCCAAGGAACTAGCCATGATGACACCTAGCAGCACTCTCATCAACATCAGTAGAGGTATGACCAGACCATAGAGTTAGAATAAGTAGAATGGCCCTCCCCATACAGGTCATTATGAGTGTCCCCGTAGCAGTCAGTCACTGATTCTATATCTATTGAGATCTATGGGCGGAAGAACTTACGACTTTCACGTAAATCATGCATTGATGTAAATTAGAGCATTGTACAAAACGTGAGCCACACACAAGGATCTAAAGTCAGTTTCACCCTGAAGTTATTGTGATCAGACTCTCAACTCGCCATAACAAATGTAATAAACATTGGAGCATTTGTTTTCACAGGCCTCGTTGTAGACCAAGATGCGTTGGTGGAAGCACTCCAGAAGAAAGTGATCCGAGCCGCTGCACTGGATGTGACTTATCCTGAACCCCTACCAATGTTAGACTGATACCATGAAGCCCTACCAATGTTAGACTGATACCATGAACCCCTACCAATATTAGACTGATACCCTAAACCCCTACCAATGTTAGACTGATACCATGAACCCCTACCAATGTTAGACTGATACCATGAACCCCTACCAATGTTAGACTGATACCATGAACCCCTACCAATGTTAGACTGATACCCTGAATCCCTACCAATGTTAGACTGATACCATGAACCCCTACCAATGTTAGACTGATACCATGAACCCCTACCAATGTTAGACTGATACCATGAACCCCTACCAATGTTAGACTGATACCATGAAGCCCTACCAATGTTAGACTGATACCATGAAGCCCTACCAATGTTAGACTGATACCCTAAACCCCTACCAATGTTAGACTGATACCATGAAGCCCTACCAATGTTAGACTGATACCATGAAGCCCTACCAATGTTAGACTGATACCCTAAACCCCTACCAATGTTAGACTGATACCATGAACCCCTACCAATGTTAGACTGATACCATGAACCCCTACCAATGTTAGACTGATACCATGAACCCCTACCAATGTTAGACTGATACCATGAACCCCTACCAATGTTAGACTGATACCCTAAACCCCTACCAATGGTAGACTGATACCATGAACCCCTACCAATGTTAGACTGATACCCTAAACCCCTACCAATGTTAGACTGATACCCTGAACCCCTACCAATGTTAGACTGATACCCTGAACCCCTACCAATGTTAGACTGATACCCTAAACCCCCACCAATGTTAGACTGATACCCTGAACCCCTACCAATGTTAGACTGATACCCTGAACCCCTACCAATGTTAGACTGATACCCTGAACCCCTACCAATGTTAGACTGATACCCTGAACCCCTACCAATGTTAGACTGATACCCTGAACCCCTACCAATGTTAGACTGATACCCTAAACCCCTACCAATGTTAGACTGATACCCTGAACCCCTACCAATGTTAGACTGATACCCTAAACCCCTACCAATGTTAGACTGATACCATGAACCCCTACCAATGTTAGACTGATACCCTGAATCCCTACCAATGTTAGACTGATACCCTGAACCCCTACCAATGTTAGACTGATACCCTAAACCCCTACCAATGGTAGACTGATACCCTGAATCCCTACCAATGTTAGACTGATACCATGAACCCCTACCAATGTTAGACTGATACCATGAACCCCTACCAATGTTAGACTGATACCATGAACCCCTACCAATGTTAGACTGATACCCTAAACCCCTACCAATGTTAGACTGATACCCTAAACCCCTACCAATGTTAGACTGATACCCCTGAATCCCTACCAATGTTAGACTGATACCATGAACCCCTACCAATGTTAGACTGATACCATGAACCCCTACCAATGTTAGACTGATACCATGAACCCCTACCAATGTTAGACTGATACCCTGAATCCCTACCAATGTTAGACTGATACCATGAACCCCTACCAATGTTAGACTGATACCATGAACCCCTACCAATGTTAGACTGATACCATGAACCCCTACCAATGTTAGACTGATACCATGAAGCCCTACCAATGTTAGACTGATACCATGAAGCCCTACCAATGTTAGACTGATACCTAAACCCCTACCAATGTTAGACTGATACCATGAAGCCCTACCAATGTTAGACTGATACCATGAAGCCCTACCAATGTTAGACTGATACCCTAAACCCCTACCAATGTTAGACTGATACCATGAACCCCTACCAATGTTAGACTGATACCATGAACCCCTACCAATGTTAGACTGATACCATGAACCCCTACCAATGTTAGACTGATACCATGAACCCCTACCAATGTTAGACTGATACCCTAAACCCCTACCAATGGTAGACTGATACCATGAACCCCTACCAATGTTAGACTGATACCCTAAACCCCTACCAATGTTAGACTGATACCCTGAACCCCTACCAATGTTAGACTGATACCCTGAACCCCTACCAATGTTAGACTGATACCCTAAACCCCCACCAATGTTAGACTGATACCCTGAACCCCTACCAATGTTAGACTGATACCCTGAACCCCTACCAATGTTAGACTGATACCCTGAACCCCTACCAATGTTAGACTGATACCCTAAACCCCCACCAATGTTAGACTGATACCCTGAACCCCTACCAATGTTAGACTGATACCCTGAACCCCTACCAATGTTAGACTGATACCCTGAACCCCTACCAATGTTAGACTGATACCCTGAACCCCTACCAATGTTAGACTGATACCATGAACCCCTACCAATGTTAGACTGATACCCTAAACCCCTACCAATGTTAGACTGATACCCTAAACCCCTACCAATGTTAGACTGATACCCTGAATCCCTACCAATGTTAGACTGATACCATGAACCCCTACCAATGTTAGACTGATACCATGAACCCCTACCAATGTTAGACTGATACCATGAACCCCTACCAATGTTAGACTGATACCCTGAATCCCTACCAATGTTAGACTGATACCATGAACCCCTACCAATGTTAGACTGATACCATGAACCCCTACCAATGTTAGACTGATACCATGAACCCCTACCAATGTTAGACTGATACCATGAAGCCCTACCAATGTTAGACTGATACCATGAAGCCCTACCAATGTTAGACTGATACCCTAAACCCCTACCAATGTTAGACTGATACCATGAAGCCCTACCAATGTTAGACTGATACCATGAAGCCCTACCAATGTTAGACTGATACCCTAAACCCCTACCAATGTTAGACTGATACCATGAACCCCTACCAATGTTAGACTGATACCATGAACCCCTACCAATGTTAGACTGATACCATGAACCCCTACCAATGTTAGACTGATACCATGAACCCCTACCAATGTTAGACTGATACCCTAAACCCCTACCAATGGTAGACTGATACCATGAACCCCTACCAATGTTAGACTGATACCCTAAACCCCTACCAATGTTAGACTGATACCCTGAACCCCTACCAATGTTAGACTGATACCCTGAACCCCTACCAATGTTAGACTGATACCCTAAACCCCCACCAATGTTAGACTGATACCCTGAACCCCTACCAATGTTAGACTGATACCCTGAACCCCTACCAATGTTAGACTGATACCCTGAACCCCTACCAATGTTAGACTGATACCCTGAACCCCTACCAATGTTAGACTGATACCCTAAACCCCTACCAATGTTAGACTGATACCCTGAACCCCTACCAATGTTAGACTGATACCCTAAACCCCTACCAATGTTAGACTGATACCATGAACCCCTACCAATGTTAGACTGATACCCTGAATCCCTACCAATGTTAGACTGATACCCTGAACCCCTACCAATGTTAGACTGATACCATGAACCCCTACCAATGTTAGACTGATACCATGAACCCCTACCAATGTTAGACTGATACCCTAAACCCCTACCAATGTTAGACTGATACCCTGAATCCCTACCAATGTTAGACTGATACCCTGAATCCCTACCAATGTTAGACTGATACCATGAACCCCTACCAATGTTAGACTGATACCATGAACCCCTACCAATGTTAGACTGATACCATGAAGCCCTACCAATGTTAGACTGATACCATGAAGCCCTACCAATGTTAGACTGATACCATGAAGCCCTACCAATGTTAGACTGATACCATGAACCCCTACCAATGTTAGACTGATACCATGAACCCCTACCAATGTTAGACTGATACCATGAACCCCTACCAATGTTAGACTGATACCATGAAGCCCTACCAATGTTAGACTGATACCATGAAGCCCTACCAATGTTAGACTGATACCATGAAGCCCTACCAATGTTAGACTGATACCATGAAGCCCTACCAATGTTAGACTGATACCCTGAACCCCTACCAATGTTAGACTGATACCCTGAACCCCTACCAATGTTAGACTGATACCCTAAACCCCTACCAATGTTAGACTGATACCATGAACCCCTACCAATGTTAGACTGATACCCTGAATCCCTACCAATGTTAGACTGATACCCTGAACCCCTACCAATGTTAGACTGATACCCTAAACCCCTACCAATGGTAGACTGATACCCTGAATCCCTACCAATGTTAGACTGATACCCTGAACCCCTACCAATGTTAGACTGATACCCTAAACCCCTACCAATGGTAGACTGATACCCTGAATCCCTACCAATGTTAGACTGATACCATGAACCCCTACCAATGTTAGACTGATACCATGAACCCCTACCAATGTTAGACTGATACCATGAACCCCTACCAATGTTAGACTGATACCATGAACCCCTACCAATGTTAGACTGATACCCTAAACCCCTACCAATGTTAGACTGATACCCTAAACCCCTACCAATGTTAGACTGATACCCTGAATCCCTACCAATGTTAGACTGATACCATGAACCCCTACCAATGTTAGACTGATACCATGAACCCCTACCAATGTTAGACTGATACCATGAAGCCCTACCAATGTTAGACTGATACCATGAAGCCCTACCAATGTTAGACTGATACCCTAAACCCCTACCAATGTTAGACTGATACCATGAAGCCCTACCAATGTTAGACTGATACCATGAAGCCCTACCAATGTTAGACTGATACCCTAAACCCCTACCAATGTTAGACTGATACCATGAACCCCTACCAATGTTAGACTGATACCATGAACCCCTACCAATGTTAGACTGATACCATGAACCCCTACCAATGTTAGACTGATACCCTAAACCCCTACCAATGGTAGACTGATACCATGAAGCCCTACCAATGTTAGACTGATACCCTAAACCCCTACCAATGTTAGACTGATACCATGAACCCCTACCAATGTTAGACTGATACCATGAACCCCTACCAATGTTAGACTGATACCATGAACCCCTACCAATGTTAGACTGATACCCTAAACCCCTACCAATGTTAGACTGATACCATGAAGCCCTACCAATGTTAGACTGATACCATGAAGCCCTACCAATGTTAGACTGATACCCTAAACTCCTACCAATGTTAGACTGATACCATGAACCCCTACCAATGTTAGACTGATACCCTAAACCCCTACCAATGTTAGACTGATACCATGAAGCCCTACCAATGTTAGACTGATACCATGAAGCCCTACCAATGTTAGACTGATACCCTAAACTCCTACCAATGTTAGACTGATACCATGAACCCCTACCAATGTTAGACTGATACCATGAACCCCTACCAATGTTAGACTGATACCCTGAATCCCTACCAATGTTAGACTGATACCCTGAACCCCTACCAATGTTAGACTGATACCCTAAACCCCTACCAATGGTAGACTGATACCATGAACCCCTACCAATGTTAGACTGATACCATGAACCCCTACCAATGTTAGACTGATACCATGAACCCCTACCAATGTTAGACTGATACCATGAACCCCTACCAATGTTAGACTGATACCCTAAACCCCTACCAATGTTAGACTGATACCCTAAACCCCTACCAATGTTAGACTGATACCATGAACCCCTACCAATGTTAGACTGATACCATGAACCCCTGCCAATGTTAGACTGATACCATGAACCCCTGCCAATGTTAGACTGATACCATGAACCCCTACCAATGTTAGACTGATACCCTGAACCCCTACCAATGTTAGACTGATACCATGAACCCCTACCAATGTTAGACTGATACCATGAACCCCTACCAATGTTAGACTGATACCCTGAACCCCTACCAATGTTAGACTGATACCATGAACCCCTACCAATGTTAGACTGATACCATGAACCCCTACCAATGTTAGACTGATACCATGAACCCCTACCAATGTTAGACTGATACCCTAAACCCCTACCAATGTTAGACTGATACCATGAACCCCTACCAATGTTAGACTGATACCATGAACCCCTACCAATGTTAGACTGATACCCTAAACCCCTACCAATGTTAGACTGATACCATGAACCCCTACCAATGTTAGACTGATACCCTGAACCCCTACCAATGTTAGACTGATACCATGAACCCCTACCAATGTTAGACTGATACCCTAAACCCCTACCAATGTTAGACTGATACCATGAACCCCTACCAATGTTAGACTGATACCATGAACCCCTACCAATGTTAGACTGATACCCTAAACCCCTACCAATGTTAGACTGATACCATGAACCCCTACCAATGTTAGACTGATACCATGAACCCCTACCAATGTTAGACTGATACCATGAACCCCTACCAATGTTAGACTGATACCATGAACCCCTACCAATGTTAGACTGATACCCTAAACCCCTACCAATGGTAGACTGATACCATGAACCCCTACCAATGTTAGACTGATACCCTAAACCCCTACCAATGTTAGACTGATACCCTGAACCCCTACCAATGTTAGACTGATACCCTGAACCCCTACCAATGTTAGACTGATACCCTAAACCCCCACCAATGTTAGACTGATACCCTGAACCCCTACCAATGTTAGACTGATACCCTGAACCCCTACCAATGTTAGACTGATACCCTGAACCCCTACCAATGTTAGACTGATACCCTGAACCCCTACCAATGTTAGACTGATACCCTAAACCCCTACCAATGTTAGACTGATACCATGAACCCCTACCAATGTTAGACTGATACCCTGAATCCCTACCAATGTTAGACTGATACCCTGAACCCCTACCAATGTTAGACTGATACCCTAAACCCCTACCAATGGTAGACTGATACCCTGAATCCCTACCAATGGTAGACTGATACCATGAACCCCTACCAATGTTAGACTGATACCATGAACCCCTACCAATGTTAGACTGATACCATGAACCCCTACCAATGTTAGACTGATACCCTAAACCCCTACCAATGTTAGACTGATACCCTAAACCCCTACCAATGTTAGACTGATACCCTGAATCCCTACCAATGTTAGACTGATACCATGAACCCCTACCAATGTTAGACTGATACCATGAACCCCTACCAATGTTAGACTGATACCATGAAGCCCTACCAATGTTAGACTGATACCATGAAGCCCTACCAATGTTAGACTGATACCATGAAGCCCTACCAATGTTAGACTGATACCCTAAACCCCTACCAATGTTAGACTGATACCATGAAGCCCTACCAATGTTAGACTGATACCATGAAGCCCTACCAATGTTAGACTGATACCCTAAACCCCTACCAATGTTAGACTGATACCATGAACCCCTACCAATGTTAGACTGATACCATGAACCCCTACCAATGTTAGACTGATACCATGAACCCCTACCAATGTTAGACTGATACCCTGAACCCCTACCAATGTTAGACTGATACCCTAAACCCCTACCAATGGTAGACTGATACCATGAAGCCCTACCAATGTTAGACTGATACCCTAAACCCCTACCAATGTTAGACTGATACCATGAAGCCCTACCAATGTTAGACTGATACCATGAAGCCCTACCAATGTTAGACTGATACCCTAAACTCCTACCAATGTTAGACTGATACCATGAACCCCTACCAATGTTAGACTGATACCATGAACCCCTACCAATGTTAGACTGATACCCTGAATCCCTACCAATGTTAGACTGATACCCTGAACCCCTACCAATGTTAGACTGATACCCTAAACCCCTACCAATGGTAGACTGATACCATGAAGCCCTACCAATGTTAGACTGATACCCTAAACCCCTACCAATGTTAGACTGATACCATGAAGCCCTACCAATGTTAGACTGATACCATGAAGCCCTACCAATGTTAGACTGATACCCTAAACTCCTACCAATGTTAGACTGATACCATGAACCCCTACCAATGTTAGACTGATACCATGAACCCCTACCAATGTTAGACTGATACCCTGAATCCCTACCAATGTTAGACTGATACCCTGAACCCCTACCAATGTTAGACTGATACCCTAAACCCCTACCAATGGTAGACTGATACCATGAACCCCTACCAATGTTAGACTGATACCATGAACCCCTACCAATGTTAGACTGATACCATGAACCCCTACCAATGTTAGACTGATACCATGAACCCCTACCAATGTTAGACTGATACCCTAAACCCCTACCAATGTTAGACTGATACCCTAAACCCCTACCAATGTTAGACTGATACCATGAACCCCTACCAATGTTAGACTGATACCATGAACCCCTGCCAATGTTAGACTGATACCATGAACCCCTACCAATGTTAGACTGATACCCTGAACCCCTACCAATGTTAGACTGATACCATGAACCCCTACCAATGTTAGACTGATACCCTGAACCCCTACCAATGTTAGACTGATACCATGAACCCCTACCAATGTTAGACTGATACCATGAACCCCTACCAATGTTAGACTGATACCCTAAACCCCTACCAATGTTAGACTGATACCATGAACCCCTACCAATGTTAGACTGATACCATGAACCCCTACCAATGTTAGACTGATACCCTGAACCCCTACCAATGTTAGACTGATACCATGAACCCCTACCAATGTTAGACTGATACCCTAAACCCCTACCAATGGTAGACTGATACCATGAACCCCTACCAATGTTAGACTGATACCATGAACCCCTACCAATGTTAGACTGATACCCTGAACCCCTACCAATGTTAGACTGATACCATGAACCCCTACCAATGTTAGACTGATACCATGAACCCCTACCAATGTTAGACTGATACCCTGAACCCCTACCAATGTTAGACTGATACCATGAACCCCTACCAATGTTAGACTGATACCATGAACCCCTACCAATGTTAGACTGATACCCTAAACCCCTACCAATGTTAGACTGATACCATGAACCCCTACCAATGTTAGACTGATACCATGAACCCCTACCAATGTTAGACTGATACCCTAAACCCCTACCAAT
This sequence comes from Oncorhynchus masou masou, assembly GCF_036934945.1. Lineage (NCBI taxonomy): Eukaryota > Metazoa > Chordata > Actinopteri > Salmoniformes > Salmonidae > Oncorhynchus > Oncorhynchus masou. Next base: position 99,148,926 of record NC_088240.1, on the reverse strand, counting down.
GTTAGACTGATACCATGAACCCCTACCAATGTTAGACTGATACCCTGAACCCCTACCAATGTTAGACTGATACCATGAACCCCTACCAATGTTAGACTGATACCCTAAACCCCTACCAATGGTAGACTGATACCATGAACCCCTACCAATGTTAGACTGATACCATGAACCCCTACCAATGTTAGACTGATACCCTGAACCCCTACCAATGTTAGACTGATACCATGAACCCCTACCAATGTTAGACTGATACCATGAACCCCTACCAATGTTAGACTGATACCCTGAACCCCTACCAATGTTAGACTGATACCATGAACCCCTACCAATGTTAGACTGATACCCTGAACCCCTACCAATGTTAGACTGATACCATGAACCCCTACCAATGTTAGACTGATACCATGAACCCCTACCAATGTTAGACTGATACCATGAACCCCTACCAATGTTAGACTGATACCCTGAACCCCTACCAATGTTAGACTGATACCATGAACCCCTACCAATGTTAGACTGATACCCTGAACCCCTACCAATGTTAGACTGATACCATGAACCCCTACCAATGTTAGACTGATACCCTAAACCCCTACCAATGGTAGACTGATACCATGAACCCCTACCAATGTTAGACTGATACCATGAACCCCTACCAATGTTAGACTGATACCCTGAACCCCTACCAATGTTAGACTGATACCATGAACCCCTACCAATGTTAGACTGATACCATGAACCCCTACCAATGTTAGACTGATACCCTGAACCCCTACCAATGTTAGACTGATACCATGAACCCCTACCAATGTTAGACTGATACCCTGAACCCCTACCAATGTTAGACTGATACCATGAACCCCTACCAATGTTAGACTGATACCATGAACCCCTACCAATGTTAGACTGATACCATGAACCCCTACCAATGTTAGACTGATACCATGAACCCCTACCAATGTTAGACTGATACCCTGAACCCCTACCAATGTTAGACTGATACCATGAAGCCCTACCAATGTTAGACTGATACCATGAACCCCTACCAATGTTAGACTGATACCCTGAACCCCTACCAATGTTAGACTGATACCCTGAACCCCTCAAGCGCTCCAGAGTACTCCGTAATGTCAAAGTGAAATTAATACAAATTACATAACTAAAATATAGAAATTCAATAAGTATTCACCCCCTTTGTTTGGGCAAGCCTAAATTAGTTCGGAAGTAAAATTTGGCTTAAGAAATCACTTAAGTTATGTGGACTCACTCTGTGTGAGAGTGGGAGGTTGTAGATAGAGGTTGACATTATTTTTTAATGACTACCCCTTCCCCTGTCCCCATACAGTGCATACAGCATCTGTAAGGTCACTCAGTCAAGTATTTCAAGCACGGATTCAACTACAAAGACCAGGGAGCTTTTCGAAAGCCTCATAATGAAGGGCAGTGATTGGTAGATGGGTAACAATAACAAATCGGACATTGAATATATCTTAGTCAAGTTAATAATTATGCTGTGGATGATGTATTAAATCACCCAAACACATCAAAGATGCAGTCGTCCTTCTGAACTGAGCTGCAGGACAGGAAGGAAACTGCTTAGGAATGTCACCATGAGGCCATTGGGAATTTGAAAACAGCTCCAGAGCTTAGTGGCTGTCATGGGAGAAAACGGAGGATGGCTCAACAACATTGTATTGACCCCACAATAACCTAAACGACAGAGTGAAAAGAGGAATACAAATAATAAATAAACATTCATATACAGTATATGTATGGAAAAAAGGCACTAAATTAATACTGTAAAAAAAACAACTAAATCATGGCAAAGGAACACACTTTTTTGGCCTAAATCCAAAGCCTTATGTTTGGGGCAAATCCAACACATCACTGAGTAAATGCCTCCTTATCTTCAAGCTTGGTGTGGGTATGTTTGACATTGGCAAAGACGGGGTGTTTTTCAGGATGAAAAAAAGCAGGATGGAGCTAAGCACAATCCTAGAGGAAAGCCTGCTTCGGCAGAACAATAACCTACAACACAAAGCCAAATCTACCAAGAAGATAGTGAAGGTTCCTGAGTGGCCTAGTTACATTTTGAAAATACTTTCTTTAGGCACTTTGTAACCCTCAAATAACACATTTCTGTTCATTTCAGAGGCCACCCCCTTGCTGCTCTTCCAAATGTCATCATCCTGCCACACATAGGAACCCACTCCGTTGAGACGACGCAGATAATGGTGGAGAAGATGGTGACTAACGCCCTGGCAGTACTAGGAGGGAACCATCCTCCCGATGAGGTCAAGGTGTAGGTCAGAGAAGTTTCCTCTAGGTACAGATCTAGGATCAGTTTCTATTCCCCCAATCCTAACCTGAACCATTAGTGGGCAAAATGCAAAATTTAAAACCAAAATCGGCATCTAGGGGCAACTTCACCCTATTCCTCAGGAATCACCCTGGACCCTCCATGCCAGTTTTAACTAGCTGCCATGCCTTAGAGCAGGGGTGTCAAACATACGGCCCCGCACACGAGGGGGTCCAATCCGGCCCATGGGTGGTTTGAGTAGCCTCAAATATTTAGCAAACATTCATACAGTATCTTGACTGTGTCCAGCTCGCTAATAATCCCTGAAATTAGAGCTACACAGTCAGGGAACAAATTTCTAAAATGATGGATAAAGGACAATTTTTTTTCTCACATTTTGACGGCAAGGAAATACAACACTTTCAGTGCGGCCCTTCGGGGTCCTCGGGGTGCCCCCCTTCCAGCATTGGGGAACATCCCGCGCCATGTCTATTTCTATGGGCACAAGCAATGTTCATGACACAAACTGTTCACACCCCTCTTGTTGGTGGAGAGAATTTTGCAGGTTTAAAGTTTATTTCCTGCAATTCAACACATTTTGTCATGGGGTGCAAATAAAATGTTGCAGTTTTAAACCAAAATATTCTTGCAATTCCATACATTTTGCCATGTCTAATGTGTATACATGTGATATTTCTGTGACAAAAAGATGACCACAATATCTATGGGCTAGAAAAACAAAAACAAAAAAATGTTAGCTGACATGGGCTAGTTGATCTGGACATTTCTGACCAGTTATATATACATAGCTCTCTAAGGTCTGCAATCACACATGACAAGAGGAACTGATGATGCACCACCCAATTTCACAATTGCACCTTGTGCATTCCACTATTACAACTTTCAAAAGTAAGTTTAAAGCCAGACTGAATTCCTTCAAAAAATAACTAATAATAATAATAATTGGGGGGGACCCCTCCCCCTGCCGACCTCTCAGTTTGGGAACCATTGCTGTAGAAGACCTGCCTTAGAGGGTCCTAACTTCCACCATCACTGATCTAGCAGAATGTGGAAGGAAGGAGGACGATGGGGTAAATCTATCCAGTGGGGATGAAGGAAAGGAGAGGAGGAAAATGAGATATTTAGTATTGAGACTTAGCCACCACAATGCAGCAATGTCACTGATCAGAGAAGTCTTCACCATCCACATTAATAAGCACCTAATCATAGCTCCGTCCTGGAAAATTCTATAGAAGTTATGACACTATAGATAATAGAATGTTGGATAGGAATGGAATATATTGCTTCTGAATGGTGAATATGTCTTCTCAGACAGTACATGGAAATGTACTGTAACTTATATCACTTCATATTGACTGTTGATTTAACTCATTATAACCACTGATTATAAAGGTTTAGAGCATTATGCACACTGTATTTCTAACTGCAAAATAAACAACTTGACACACCTGTTTTTTTTTTGTGTATTAATGCGTCACAAATATATACATCAAATGTTATATTTAGTAAATCTGAAGCTGTCACGTTCTGACCTTTATTTCCTTTGTTTTGTCATTATTTAGTATGGTCAGGGCGTGAGTTGGGGTGGGCAGTCTGTTTTTTTATGATTTGGGTATTTCTATGTTTCGGCCTCGTATGGTTCTCAATCAGAAGCAGGTGTCTTTAGTTGTCTCTGATTGAGAATCATACTTAGGTAGCCTGGGTTTCACCGTGTGTTTGTTCCTGTCTCTGTGTTTGCACCAGATAGGGCTGTTTTGGTTTTTTCACAATTCTTGTTTTGTTAGTCTATTCATGTATAGTGTCTATATTAAAGAACCATGAATAACCACCACGCTGCGTTTTGGTCCGCCTCTCCTTCACCACAAGAAAACCGTTACAGAAGCAAAGTTATAAGATATTTAGTAGTCCAATGTAATCCATCCCTATAGCACTTTAAGAGAAGAAACTGCGTCCTCCGGTGGAGAGGAGAGGGAAGCTATGGAAAGGATGGGGGCGGTGATGTCATGATGGTTAACTTTACCCAATACCTCGGCCCCGGTCCCGCACCAGTCAGCGGGGAACAACACAGTTTTTTTTATGTGACAGAAGAAAGCAGTAACTACTCCGGCAGAAGTACGGGAAAACGGCTTTGTATGAAGAAGCGTAACTTTACGCACAGGCAGCAGACAGTGGATCAAACTGAACCCACAGACGTAGTAGTCTACAACCCACACAGAACCCAGTGGGGTTCTGAAGAATAAGAAAATGAATCGGAGTTTAAGTAAATCGCAGTCTTCTTTGCAGTATCGTGCGACAGTGGAAGTGAAAAGCAAAGTAAGTAGCCGCGCGGGAGTTGGGCATCCTGTTTTATTGGCTGACTATTGTTCCATTTGGAGAGGATGCTGTCTAGCTGCGCAATGTGCTCCCGATAAATGGAAGAATAACGGTCCTTGACTACAATTATATATAGTCCTACAACCAATATGTCACCCTAGTGTAGGCTACTGTCATTTCAAAAAATGCGTTTATGCTTTTATGGTATGAAATAATCTGTTTACCACCAATGTGGTGGTCCATTCACCCATTAATTTCTATTTTTACCTGTCATAACATATTTTAGATTCTAAGTAATGTGTTATTACCTGCATATGTAATAGCCAATATTATGGCTATAAGCTAGATAGATTTTCTGCTCACAATTCTTGGCTGATCTACAGGTACATGTATATTTTGCTCCATATCATAGTTTAGTCCAGTAGCCTAATACATTGCTGACACTCAATATCAAAAACGCATTCGTCAATGAATTGCTTTGATTTGTCTAATAAGTATGGAAAGGACAACTTTTCTTTATCGTTCAAAGTTTCTCCGAAACATTCTGTCTTTAGTATGGAGCAGAGTTCAGAAGGTTTTCTCTTAACCGTTCCAACCCCGGGGAGTTCCAAGATTTCTACAAGCTCATCCTGCGCCTGCACCGTCTAACCAGCAGTGACGTCATCATTGGCTATGCAGATATCCAGGGAGAGCTACTACCCATCAATAACGATGGCAACTTCTGCAAGGCCGTGTCCACTGCTCCTACCTTACTGCGGATCTTCATACAGAGACAAGGTATACACCCAGAACAGACTAGACCAGCCAGTTGTTTTACTCTGAAGCCCTAAACACAACTAGCTGTAATTATGCAAGACTAAGCCAGTTATTATGGTTGTCTGTCATTAAAAAGGTAATAAAAACCAGGTAACATCGATAGGCTTCAATAACACTGAGATAACATATCATCCAAAGCTGAGACTGGAATTCAAATATCCTTCTTGCAAGCCTTCGTCATACGGGATTTATCAGAGTTTGCATCAGGGAAGTTGTTTATGTGTGTCTCCACCAGCAGCAGAAGGGGAAGTAATTTAGTTGTCCAGGGTTGATGTTTATTTTCATGTAATTGCTGTGCGCTGCTATTTTCGTATGTTTGTTTACATGGTGGACTATCTACATTTGTTTCCCTTGTTTATGTACCCTCAGGAACTCCTGTTTATATAGTTTGTAGAGAATCAGAACATGTTCTGCAGCAATCCTTTCTGATGTTGACAGTATGATTTATGCCCTGGTTGTTGTGCTAAGTCAGAAGTTGTTTCTTGCCCACATTGACCCACACAGTAAAACAAACAATGCATCAATTTAGTTGCATTGTAGCCCTTAGGGGAATTAGACTAGTTAGTACATTTGACAAGTTTTGCTTTTCAAGATGTGTACTCACAGATTTCCTTTTCACAGAGGAAGTAGACGACAATACCTTCTGCCCCAATGCCACTGTGACGCGCCGGAGGAAGGTGCCAGCGATCCCCCTGCCACGCGGCGACGTGAACCGCAAAAGGCCCACGGTCCTCATCAGCAGGCCGCAGGACTTCCGTCCCATCTCGTCCATCATTGACACAGATTTCCTGCCCGCATCTCAGCGCCGGGTGCGCCTTTACCGCCAGGGCTCAGAGAGGCCCCTGGGGTTCTATATCCGGGATGGGACCACTGTGAGGGTGACTCCCCACGGCCTGGAGAAGGTACCTGGGATCTTCATCTCACGGCTGGTCCCTGGAGGCCTGGCTGAGAGCACAGGGCTGCTGGCCATTAACGACCAGGTGCTTGAGGTGAATGGGATTGAGGTGATGGGCAAGGTGTTAGACCAGGTCACAGACATGATGATCGCAAACAGTCACAATCTTATCATCACGGTGAAGCCGGTGAACCAGCGTAATAACATAGTGCGTACCGGCAGCTGGATGTCGGGGATAAACTCAGGCAGTGTCAGCTCTTTAGACTACCAGAGTTACCACAGCACGCCCATCTGTCAGAGTTACCACAGCATGCCCATCTGTGTGGGAGCCTACAGTTTCACTGATGACGAGCTGCAGAGCGACGAGGACTTGGACATTGTGATTGAGAGAAGACTCAGAAACTCATCCCGTCGCTCCAGTGCCTCCACCTCCACAGCCTCCCGTTCCCAGGCTTGGTCCCAGCCCCAGCAGAGTCCTAGGCCTTCTCCTAGGCCATCCACCCGACGCCCTCCCCGTCGACCTTACTCTGTCATCTCCTCAACCTCCTATCACTCACAGCCCAGCCTCACTAACCTGAACCTCAGACTGAACCGAGACCTGACCCTGCAGCAGCACTACGGCAGCAGCCCAGCCATCAGGGAGATGAATGGAGGTGTGTTTAACCACAGCAGCCTGCTCACCCTGAGGACAGAGCTACGACGCAGCCTGGTGCTACAGAGGGGAGGGGTGGAGGAGGACGGAATGGTCATCACCTTGTGATTCTACAGTCAGATTCTAGAACACTACAAACCACAGGGAGGGGAGGACGGCACATAAAAATGGCCAGAATTAAGTGAATGGTATGGTATAAAACACGTGTTTGATTAAACCACATGTTTGATGTATTTGATACCATTCCACTCATTCTGCTCCAGCCATTACAACTAGCCTGTCCTCCCTAATTAAGGTCCAACCGACCTCCTGTGCTACAAACACTGCCAGCCTTTGTTATAACTTTTCAATGCTTGAGACGGAGGAGACGTTTCTTATTGGCTGGGTCCCAAATGGCACCCCATTTCCTATATAGCGCACTGCTTTGACCTGGACCCTGGTCACAAGTAGTGCACTATAAAGGGAATAGGGTGTTGATGATACATTGTGAATTCAGGGATCTGACCTTTTGAACCCACTTAAATGTTGTCCCTCTCAGCGTCAGTCTCTCAGCACATTTGAAACCACAAAGCGGAGCTCCTAAGTATTTAATATGGAAATAGTCATGAAACACCATTATGTATTATTAGTAAATCCAGTTCTGGCACTTGTTGTTATACTGTGACTGTGCATGTCCTTTACATGTACTGCTGATGCATTGTGTAGAGAGAATGTATTATCAAAGCTACAGCACTGTTGTGGTTTTATTATATCTCACAAGTGGCACAGCGGTCTAAGTCACTGCATCTCAGCGCTAGAGGCGTCACTACAGGCCCTGGTTCGATTCCAGACTGTATCACAACCGGCCGTGATTGGGAGTCCCATAGGGCGGCGCACAATTGGCCCGTCATTGTAAATAAGAATTTGTTCTTAACTGACTTGCCTAGTTAAATAAAGGTTAAATAAATATGTCTAATGCCATATATGAGGAATAAATCCTTAACTATCCCCTTAACAAAATATCAAGCCATTACGTGTGTCCCAAATGTCATTATGAACTGTGTCATTATGAACTGTGACATTATGAATTGTGTCATTATGAACTGTGTCATTATGAACTGTGTCATTATGAACTGTGACATTATGAATTGTGTCATTATGAACTGTGTCATTATGAACTGTGTCATTATGAACTGTGTCATTATGAACTGTGTCATTATGAATTGTGTCATTATGAACTGTGTCATTATGAACTGTGTGAGCCACTGGCATTTGTATCTGTGAGTTTTCATCCCTTCTGTCCACAGACTTTGATTAAAGAGCATGTGGGCTAAATATCAACCACAGTTTCAGTTATTTGTGATTTGCTTACAGTAGGCCCGTAGGTTTAACTCAAAGATGAAACAAAACAGTCTCCCTGACCCACTTCAACAATACAGATGTAGACCATGCTTGCTGATAAGTTATCAAAAATATTGTTCAAGTACCTAATGCTTGACCCTGTCTTGAGCTCACATCTGACCTGGTATGATATTTGTTGTCATAATGTTCTGCTTATGGGAAAATGACATTGACCAGAAATACTTAGAGCTGCAGAAATCTCTCATTGAACCAGGCAAATGTGTCCATTTGCATTCTAGAATTCTATATGTATTCCATTAAAATTCTTATTGTATTCTATATTCAATATGAAGATATGCCATGTTTACCTATTGTAGTTTATTCCCCGTAGGTGTGATTTCACAGGGTGCCCCAAGCTGCAACAGGTATGATATGAATTGATGTGTGTGATACACCTGGTGGCAACAGGTGTGGTCCCCAGTGGTGATCAAGGTCAACTCAATTGTTCTACTGTGCTCAAAATGGTCCAGGGTAAGAATTAGAGACACACTCATTTGATTGGAGGGTCATGACCATGCAATATGTTAATGAGCAAACGTCACTTCCTCACTTCCTGTGCGCCATGTTTCCTATCAATAGTTGGATGATGCTCTTCAACAGAACAAACAAAAGAAATGGTTGATTAAAAATAGAGGAAATTCTGCCATTATTGGTATTATAGGCGAAGAAAACGATTTGATAAGTGCATGCCGAGTATTTCATGGTATATTTTTCATAGCCGTGTGGTGCGCGCGCCTAAGCTCTTCTCCACTCGGATTGGTGAAAACAGACTCACGAGCACGCACTCTGTCGAGAGCTTTCTCTTCGACTGCCAGGTCGTGTAAGGTACACTTTCCCAAATGTATCTTCACTATATATCTGCATGATTAACATTGTGTCCAAAACGTTGTTGCAATTCACCAAATATTTAAATCCTGCCGCCAAATGTGTATGAGTGGTGAAGTTACCTCAGTGACCTGTCTGTGTGTGCATGCAAATTAGGCAAAATGCGATGCTAGCATCAGTCATCCAGCTAGCTAACAACTGTTTTAGCTGGCTTGCGCAGATGCAGTATTATTATGCATCCTGATTATTTATCAGTGGTTTATTATTTCTCTGCTCATTCTTCGTAGTTATTTGCCAGCCAGTAACATCCAACTGTCAGTGTGCCATTCACAGAATTATGTAACTTCTCTTAACTGCAGTTTTTCGCAGCAGACGAAGTGACCAAATGATCAGTTTTACTACTTGGCTGGTCATTTTGGCTGGCATTGCGTTCATGTAGCCAGTAACGAAAACCGAGGAACGTACCATTTACGCCAACAATGACTAATGACAAAGTTGTTATCATTTTATATATAACTATTTATGGGATTCAGAGGCAACCGCTTGCTTGGCCTACTAATCAAGAGGCACCTCCACTAAATGCTGCTTTGTATCACTGACACTGAAGTGGTTACTGTTTACAGTATATACAAAAACAAGCTGATTTAAAATGTATTGTTTTTATTTCTAGGCCTACCTCTGGCTTGTGAAATGACCCTTTTATTTACTGCTGTGTTTTGCTCGTGCAGGGAAAGATGTACCAACTACCTGTGGAGAAACTGGACAAAATCAGACAATCAAGGAAGAGAGTCAAAGATATTCTATGTGACATTGGACTTGACAACTGCAAAAAGTTGTTGGATGTAAGTTCTGTTTGTACACTACAAATGTTCAAGCACAGATATTAGTGGGACCTTGTTCACTGTGGCTACTCTTAATAGAATATTGATAGATTCATTTTTGCATTAACCCTATCTTGGTCTATTTTGTTTTCCAGGATCTTAAATGCTTTGATGCAGGAGACGACTGTTTTGAGAACACAGACTGGGAGGATCTAACGGACGGTTACCATGGCAAAAGGAGAAAAAGGGTACGCTCATCATTGTGGACGACAAGTCATTTATTATTCTGTCATAATAGCTGTTGCAATACTGTAATATGTCTTAACTTTATATTGTAAATGTAACATTCATATTTAAATCACATGCTAACTTCATCATTATTATTTAAATCACTCAGTGGCCATATCGCAGGGAGATGCTATGCTGTGCCCTGTGCTGGTTCTCTACCCGGTCATGGTACACCTTCAGAGGACACGTCCAGCGCTGTCACGAGGAGGAGGAGGACATCAGCGCCCTGTCCTCCTGCCCCAACTGTTCCTTCATCAGCCAGCCTGATGTCACCAATCAACACATCAAGCTGTTCCACGGGGGCTCGGCCAAAACCACCAGTGCCTCATGTACTTTAACCTCCACCACGTCCCATACTACCATCCATTCAGTCTCCACCACTGACGTAGGAGACAAATACTCGTGTCGAGGCTGTGGGTTCCACGACTCGCTGTTCTATGTCATGAGAAAACACGTCCTGGTGAACCACTACGGATCGTTGTTGAACCGTTACTATGGTCACCGGAACGAAGCAGAACAGACAGTGGGCGGGGTCAAATTGTCCACGTTCTTCTGCAGGATGTGTAACATGCCGGCGGAGACGTCAGAGCACCTGCTCTACCACATTCTGAGCTCAGACAAACACAAGGAACTGCACGAGCACATCAGGCCCTTCATCGTCGAACACGTCAACACCAACCTCAAAACTAGCATAAGGAACGGCCCGCAGCAGAAGCTTCCGAACCTGGCTCCCAGGGCTGTCCAAAAAGTAGTCTCTCTGGTCTCCAAGAACAGTAACCAACAACAACCCAACGGAAGGTCCATATCAAAAAACCCTTCCACTGGTACTATGCTTCTGGCTGCTCCAAGTAACACAACGGCCCTTGTGTGTGGTCCAAACCAGAGGCACATGTTCCTCGCCACACAGGGTGCAGCAGGAAACGGCCTAGTACTCACTCAGCGGGCAGTTACTTCTCTTCAGAACCGTGCTGCCTTGCCCACCTCCACACTCGTCAAAGCTGGTCCCATCAGAATGATGCTGCCCAACACCCAGCAGAATGCCACCAAACCGTTACCAATAACAATTAGAGTTCCCCAACAACAACAACAGCCCCGACAGGTCCTACTTCCACCTGGTGTCCAAATCAATGTCCAAAACAAGATGGGTGGTGGTTCCCAGCCCTTTATGTTGACCCAGTCTGGTCCCAGAGGAGCCGTCATGTCCTCCCAGTCTGTCCGTCTGGTCCCTACTGGCAACAAGGTAAACGGCATGCCAACCTACACACTGGAAACTGTTCAGGTTGCCATGCCAGTCCAGTCTGCTGGGGTCACCCAAATTGTCAATAAAGGTGTGCTTGTGACGCAGAACATGACCACTCTACAACAGCAGAACAAGCCGTCGACTATAATCGTCATGGGAAACGGTACGGTGTCCAATCAAGCGGCTGGCACGGCCGTGATGAACCTGACACAAGGTGACAACGGCACTGAGAAACCCAAAGAGTTGGCTGTGCAGACACAATTTCTGAAGAAGATGGAGAATAACACAGTGAAATGCACAAGATGTAAAACGTTATTGTCGGAGAAGGGTATTTTTCAACATTTGTTGCATGGTCTGCAGTGTTTGCTCTGCCCATTGGTGTTCTATTCCATCCAGCAAGTCATGGTACACATGGGTAAGGAACACAAGCTCTCAGACAAAGCCAACTGTGACGTCCTCAAAGAGAAATATCGTCTGGGAATCAATCCCCAGGGGGGCCTTTTGTTTCCCTTTTTTGACATGAGCGCAACTGTCCCTAAAGACCTGCTTGCAGACAAGGAGCTAAATGTGGTTCTGGTCACATCGACTAAAGACCGGATCTATCTGAAGCTGAGACGAGAGTCCATCAAGTCAGCATATCAAAACCTAGCAAAAGACGGTTGTCCCTTCTGTCCAGAGAAGCCTCAGAACGGGGAGGATTACGAGCTCCATCTGAAGACAAAGCACCACATTGTACCCACTATACATGCCATACTGAAGGCCCCAGCATTCAAGTGTGTATACTGCCTGGGGGTGTACACAGACAAGTCCACTTCCAAAACCATCTCCATACACGTCCAGCGCTGCAGGTGTGCCCCCAAGGCAGCCAAGGATGCAGAGAGATTGATCAACCCTGATCCAAATGCCCAGACAATCAACGGTGGCGTGCCGGCCGCTGCCCTGGATCAGAGCAGACCGAGTAGGTCTAGGGAAGCGACAGGGGGCGCCACCCAGCAGCAGGTGGGGCACAAATCCAAACCTGGTGCTTTTACATTTGACCCCACTGTGTCCCTGGTGCTGGATCCCACAGGAATTGAGATGCTTCCCTTCCAGGATAGAAAGGAGTTCCTCACCAGATACTTCCACCAGAGGCCCTACCTGTCGAGGAAAGAGATGGAGGCCCTGGCGGGCCGTCTGTGGTTCCAGAGGACTGATGTGGCGTCTCTGTTTGGGGCGAAGCGCAGCCGGTGTATGAAAGCGCTCCGACAGAAGAAGACTAAGGTTCTGATGGGGTTTAACTGGACTGAGCTGAGCAAGCTGAAGCACGACCTTGTTGTTCCAGAGATTGAACCTGAAAAGAAAGCTGAACCAGGGAACGTAAATGTCTAACTCACTGTATGCACAGTCATTCTGCAGACAGAATGCATTCAAAGTGAGTCAGTGTGCAAAAAAACAAGGAAATATATGAACCAAATTGCAAGCTGTGTTTATCTAGAAGATATATTTAGGATGTATAGAAAGAAACGGTGATAGCCCTTGTCATTATTTTCTTATTATAAAAAGGGAATTTTAAAAGGAAACGATGTCATCGAGACAACATTTAAAGACGAGAAAGAGTCATGAGAATTAGATGTCCCTTTTGAGGTCATGGGGGGAAAAAAGTCTGATTTAGTATTTTGTCAATTAACACTTGAGTTTATACATGGACGCATTTTGACAAAAAAAAACAGTGTGGACCAATTTGTTTTTGTACAATTGTAAAGAGTGTTTAGTAGAATTGAAATGTGTGTAGATATTTTATAAGATCTGTTAATATACCCAAGAACTTGTGGACACATACACTATTTATTTGGAATCTCATGTCATTGATAACTATATGTACAGTATAACTTCACAGCCTGGGCAGCTTGTAAACACGCACTATTTGGCTCAAAACTAAAGCAGTTTATTAGCATAATATGCTGTAGTATATAATAAAGTGACATTCAAGATGCATAGTACAAGTGCCTCGGTTCTCCTATAGAAGTTTTCATGGTGTGCTAAATTAAAGGATGTGTTTTTCCTTCTTTTCTAGAGATGAACTCGTTGATCAGTGTTTTTGTTTTGCACATAAATTACCATATTTCTTAAAAATTTTAGTTTGTTTCTTTATTGGGTTTGGCATGTGGATTAAAATGAAATAAATATAGTATGTCCTGGCTTGAAATACACCCAACAAGTCTACTAGTAGATTTTTAAAAATTGTATTAACAATTTGAATTAATATTATCTAACCTTATCTGTGGTATCATCGATTGTGAATTTATTTCTAGCATACATTGGGTGTACAGGCATTTTACTGCAGTAGAGTTACAAGATATTTTGAACAATAGTGTCCCAGGCTGCTTGCCTGGAGTAGGTTTAGATCGGGCTAAAGTAGTGGAGTAGTGGTGAGGTTTTAATGGGTGCAGGGTTAGTTGGTAGGGTAATTGTTTCACAAAGTGTATTGAATACATGCTACAGAATAGTAGGCGGATACACAGCCAATACAGTAGGTGGCGGCCTACGCCTATTACATTTGTTTGCCACAATACCAAAAAAGAAGTCGCTTTGACAACGATTGCTTCTGCCTTAACCCATTCCTCATACAGACATTACTAGTTGTGCAGAGTGATGTTTATATACATGCTAGCTAGGTAGCTGGTGTGCGACCGAATTTTTTAACAGTTTGAGTAACATATGAATTATGTTTGGAATTAATACATACTCAAGAGTAAAACAATGTCTAGTTCTTCAGCATTACGCGAGCAGTTGTATGGCTATGATGAAACGGAGCAGCGGCAGTGTCGAACTTGATCCTCAGCATCGAGTCCATCATTTGAACTGCGAGCGCCGTTCTGTCTCATCAGTTTGTCATGACAGAAGAGATTTTCACACTTCTTCCAAGTGTGCTGGTAAAAACTTATTGAGGAAGTTTGTCAACAAAACAAAGTAAGAGAACGTTATGGTTTGACGTTTTGGTAGCAAGCCCTGAGTTGTCTGATTTGATTCATCATGTCTTGCTAGCCTGTTTGAGCCGTCATGTCAAATCCTTGTCACGCCAAGCATGTTTGGCTTGACAATAAGTTGTTAGCATGAGCACAAACGGATCAGGTACCAGGCTCCTCTTCTGCTATGACTTGAGTAACGTTTTCTTCATTGCATGTCTTCAACAGAAAGAAGCTCTGGTATGAAACACCGCCCCAGGTTGGTACACTGTCTCACGTCATGATTTAGATTGTAATTATGCTTATTCTCAGCCTGGTCCCTGATCTGTTGTCATTGGCATAACAATTCCGTAGGAGTTGTCAAGACAGTAGAAACAGACGGGCACTCAGGCTTGCTGTATCCGGTTTCACATTTTAACCTTTGTGTAATTCTGACAGGGGCCACCGTCCAGTCAGCACAGTGCTCTGAAGCCACCTAAGAAACGAAGCCAAGAGGACAACATGCGCACCAGAGTCCTCAACTCCATCCTGTACAAGGCCATCACTGATCTACTGAGCTCCCTGAAGTCAACAATCAGGTGTCCTGCCCCCCCCCCTAATGACTTAGATGCACTATTGTAAAGTGGCTGTTCCACTGGATGTCAGAAGGTGAATTCACCAATTTGTAAGTCGCTCTGGATAAGAGCGTCTGCTAAATGACTTAAATGTAAATGTAAATGTAGTGGAATCAGGACAGCCCACCACATCTAAAAAACCTGTGCTGTTCGGGGTTGACCACGACGCGCTCAACAAACAGATCCTGGACTACAAACTGAGGGTCAAAGACACTACCTCAAACACCCTGGCACCAGAGCTCACAATGCAGCAGCTGGAGGTGCTGGCAGAATACAGGAAGCAGAAGATAATGGAGAAGAAGAAGAAGTCTAAACGGCCCGTTGATGATGACATCACTCCTAAGGAGTACCTTCTGTCCAGGCACAGCCAGGGTCAGGAGAGGGAGGAGGAGGACGGCCGGGCATTCAGCCAGGAAGACGACCAGGTCCGAGAACTCATGGCTGAGGAGAGCAGGAAGTCCTAGATCCTTAGTTGAAAAGGTGAAATGCCAGTGACGAAACATCACAACTTGTCGGTTATCATCTCCATCACAGACCTTCCTATTCGGAAGTCCAACTTGGGAGAGTCGTTCCAAGTGGTTTGTTTCGCCGTCGGAACCTTGTATTTCTCACTTCCGAGGAGCATTGGAAGGCAACATGAATGACCAGTGTTCTGGAGATCCCCTCTCCTTACATGTGTGTTTTGGTAGTTTTGCACCAGAGATGAGACATGGGTGAATTGTTCATGTCAATAAACACTTTCAAAGGTATTGAGTTGGTCATGATACGTTTAATTGTTCATTGACTACCATTCCAATAGGTGTAGAAATATTAGTCAACAGGATGGGATGGGGGGGGGTGTATATAGAAAAACATGATCACCAATCTAGTCCTATAAAGAATCCAGTCCTGTAAATGATCCGTTGTAAACATTAAAAGGCACATCATGCAAAAACTGCAACTATGTTGTAAGTTAAGTAAAAGGCCGAGATGCAATCTGAAAAGGCTCTTGATATTTTAAAAGGTCATTTCCGATTAAGGCTTTTGCCTTGAATGTGATCTCTGTGAACGCCGTAACGAAGCCTTTCAAAGGCTCATTGTCCACAGCGTTACAGATTGAATCCCGCCATGAATATTTGAATTATCCCCTTACTAAATGACTTATACACTTCTATAAAAAGTACATTCCAAAATCTGGTTTTCTAAGAAAAGCCTTTTGCTATATTAAGTTGAATTAACGTAAGGATATGCTAATCACAGAGAAAAGGCATAAGCGATGAAATGATACATTTCAAGCCACTATGTTATTCCAATCAAAGCCATTGGAGATTGGTTGTGGGTTTCATAGAGCAAGCCAGGGTGGAGTTCAATAGGCAACACTGTAGAAAAATGTCTAGCAACGGAACAATGCAAATCTGTGTTCTAATTGGACCAAGTTCAGGTAATATCTCCCCGTGTTAAAAATGTCTTCCACCTACTGAATGACCCAGGATGAAACTGTTGACTGCTCCTCCATGCCTGCACCAACGCTCTGTCCTGCTCAGATAGATTCCACAGTATGCTCCTCGGTCTGCACAGCCTCTTGGACATAGACGATGAACTGGGAGGCGTCCTCTCCCTGAGTGTACACGGTGACCGTCTCCATGCCCTCCACATCATCAGACGACACCACCAGATGGTGCTCCTCACCCAGCCCCATGGAGGCTGCCTGCTGGAAGGAGTCCTGGATCATCACAATGTGGCTCCTCTGCTCCTCCTCCTCAGCCACCTGGAAGATGTTGGAAAGAGGATTGGAGTGGTATGTCCTAAATGGCAACATATTCCCTATTAACAAGGGCCCAAGCACCATATTCCCTTTTATAGTGCACTAAGTTTGACCAGAGGGCCCTGGTCAAAAGTAGTGCACTATTGGCACCCTATTCCCTTTATAGTGCACTACTTTTGACACTACTCTTACCTGCTCCACCACTGTCACTCTGCCAGGGACCATGGCCACCATGGAGGCTGCTGTGGCATCATTAGACTCCGCCCCCAGCTCAATGATCTGCTGCAGGATGTTAACCGCGGTGGGATCCAGCCCTTCTGTGGTGGTCGCCACCACCCCTAAGCAGAGCATTCCAATACATGAAACACAGTGAGGGAAACCCAGGATATATCAACTCTTTGTCACTCTGTTGTATGTGGCTTGACAAGGAGCCAAATGGCGTTGGCAAGAGTACAAACAGATCTGGGATCAGGCTAACTTGTCCTAACCGTTCTCTGTGAACCTGAGATCCTGGAGGGCCGACACGGCAGCTTCGGTCCCCTGGGGGTCCTCTGTCTCAGTGATGTGGAGGTACTGGGTAAGGGGCTCCTCCACCGACTGCTCCACCACCTCAGAACACACACAACACGGTGTCGAGACATAGAAAAACATCTTAATATTGACCATATATATATATATATAGGAGAGTATGAAACCTTACCTCCCATTGGTTGAGACCAAGCACCTCACTCTGAATCACTTTGAGGCCATGCTTGTTCTTCAGGTGTCTGTTCATCTCCCACTTGGTACCGTACACATAGTCACACACAGGACACTTCACTCCACCTAGAGATATAGGACAGTCACACACAGGACACTTCACTCCACCTAGAGATATAGGACAGTCACACACAGGACACTTCACTCTACCTAGAGATATAGGACAGTCACACACAGGACACTTCACTCTACCTAGATATATAGGACACTTCACTCCACCTAGAGATATAGGACATAGTCACACACAGGACACTTCACTCTACCTAGAGATATAGGACATAGTCACACACAGGACACTTCACTCCACCTAGAGATATAGGACAGTCACACACAGGACACTTCACTCCACCTAGAGATATAGGACAGTCACACACAGGACACTTCACTCCACCTAGAGATATAGGACAGTCACACACAGGACACTTCACTCCACCTAGAGATATAGGACATAGTCACACACAGGACACTTCACTCTACCTAGAGATATAGGACAGTCACACACAGGACACTTCACTCTACCTAGAGATATAGGACATAGTCACACACAGGACACTTCACTCCACCTAGAGATACAGGACACTTCACTCCACCTAGAGATATAGGACATAGTCACACACAGGACACATCACTCTACCTAGAGATATAGGACAGTCACACACAGGACACTTCACTCCACCTAGAGATATAGGACATAGTCACACACAGGACACATCACTCTACCTAGAGATATAGGACAGTCACACACAAGACACTTCACCAAGAGATATAGGACATAGTCACACACAGGACACTTCACTCCACCAAGAGATATAGGAGTCACACACAGGACACTTCACTCCACCTAGAGATATAGGACATAGTCACACACAGGACACATCACTCTACCTAGAGATATAGGACAGTCACACACAAGACACTTCACCAAGAGATATAGGACATAGTCACACACAGGACACTTCACTCCACCAAGAGATATAGGACAGTCACACACAGGACACTTCAATCCACCTAGAGATATAGGACATAGTCACACACAAGACACTTCACTCCACCTAGAGATATAGGACACTTCACTCTACCTAGAGATATAGGACATAGTCACACACAGGACACATCACTCTACCTAGAGATATAGGACATAGTCACACACAGGACACATCACTCTACCTAGAGATATAGGACATAGTCACACACAGGACACATCACTCTACCTAGAGATATAGGACATAGTCACACACAGGACACATCACTCTACCTAGAGATATAGGACATAGTCACACACAGGACACATCACTCTACCTAGAGATATAGGACATAGTCACACACAGGACACATCACTCTACCTAGAGATACAGGACTGGAACTGACATGACTGATTTTTTTTATTTAACTAGGCAAGTCAGTGAAGAACAAGTTCTTATTTACAATGACGGCCTCCCAAAAGGCAAAAGGCCTCCTGTGGGGACGGCGGCTGGGATTGAAAAATAATAACAATAATATATAGGACAAAATACACTACGACATAAAGAGAGACCTAAAGACAACAACACAGCAAGGCAGCAACACATGACCAAAAGGCATGGTAGCAACACAAGACAGGGTACAAACATGATTGGGCACAGACAACAGCACAATGGGCAAGAAGGTAGAGACAACAATACTTGTTTTTCCCTGTTAAACTTAGTTGAATACATTGACTAAGTCTTTCTGGATAAGAGCGTCTGCTAAGTGTGTCTGCTGAGCGACTCACCTTGCTGCTCCACAGCATCAGAGGTGGCTGGCCCAGGCCCTGCGTTACAGTACTCCTGGTTGGTACAGTATGAGACACAGAGATCAGTGTGTCTCTGCTGAGCGACTCACCTTGCTGCTCCACAGCCTCAGAGGTGACTGGCCCAGGCCCTGCGTTACAGTACTCCTGGTTGGTACAGTATGAGACACAGAGATCAGTGTGTCTCTGCTGAGCGACTCACCTTGCTGCTCCACAGCCTCAGAGGTGGCTGGCCCAGGCCCTGCGTTACAGTACTCCTGGTTGGTACAGTATGAGACACAGAGATCAGTGTGTCTCTGCTGAGCGACTCACCTTGCTGCTCCACAGCCTCAGAGGTGACTGGCCCAGGCCCTGCGTTACAGTACTCCTGGTTGGTACAGTATGAGACACAGAGATCAGTGTGTCTCTGCTGAGCGACTCACCTTGCTGCTCCACAGCCTCAGAGGTGGCTGGCCCAGGCCCTGCGTTACAGTACTCCTGGTTGGTACAGTATGAGACACAGAGATCAGTGTGTCTCTGCTGAGCGACTCACCTTGCTGCTCCACAGCCTCAGAGGTGGCTGGCCCAGGCCCTGCGTTACAGTACTCCTGGTTGGTACAGTATGAGACACAGAGATCAGTGTGTCTCTGCTGAGCGACTCACCATGCTGCTCCACAGCATCAGAGGTGGCTGGCCCAGGCCCTGCGTTACAGTACTCCTGGTTGGTACAGTATGAGACACAGAGATCGGTGTGTCTCTGCTGAGCGACTCACCTTGCTGCTCCACAGCCTCAGAGGTGACTGGCCCAGGCCCTGCGTTACAGTACTCCTGGTTGGTACAGTATGAGACACAGAGATCAGTGTGTCTCTGCTGAGCGACTCACCTTGCTGCTCCACAGCATCAGAGGTGGCTGGCCCAGGCCCTGCGTTACAGTACTCCTGGTTGGTACAGTATGAGACACAGAGATCGGTGTGTCTCTGCTGAGCGACTCACCTTGCTGCTCCACAGCCTCAGAGGTGGCTGGCCCAGGACATAGTCACACACAGGACCCTGCGTTACAGTACTCCTGGTTGGGGTGCTTCTTTCTGTAATGTCTCTTCAGGGGTCCTGCTATGTTACAGGAGTAGTGACAGTGACCGCAGCGGTAGGGCTGTGGAAAACACATTTCAATTGGCATCAATAATGAAGACAAGAAAGGGTCATTTTTTTCCTGAGGGAACATTGTGCTGCTCCCTTAAGCTGTCCAAATGTATTTCATGGTAGTGGAGGTTGAACCTGTTAGAGGCTGGTGTTGATGCGTTGATGCTAGTGACTGTATTATAAAAGCTTTATATAGAGAGACGGCCCTCTTCTGATTACCTTGAAAGAGGCGTGCTGCTCCATGTGTCGTACCAGTAGAGGTTTCTGTGCAGCGCTGTAATCACACTCTGTACATTGGAATTGTTTACCTACAGTATGGAGGGACAGAGACAGGATGGCAATACTCAGTGCTGCAATCACACTCTGTACATACCTAACCCTACAGTATGGAGGGACAGAGACAGGATGTACATGCCTAACCCTACAGTATGGAGGGACAGAGACAGGATGTACATACCTAACCCTACAGTATGGAGGGACAGAGACAGGATGTACATACCTAACCCTACAGTATGGAGGGACAGAGACAGGATGTACATACCTAACCCTACAGTATGGAGGGACAGAGACAGGATGTACATACCTAACCCTACAGTATGGAGGGACAGAGACAGGATGTACATACCTAACCCTACAGTATGGAGGGACAGAGACAGGATGTACATACCTAACCCTACAGTATGGAGGGACAGAGACAGGATGTACATACCTAACCCTACAGTATGGAGGGACAGAGACAGGATGTACATACCTAACCCTACAGTATGGAGGGACAGAGACAGGATGTACATACCTAACCCTACAGTATGGAGGGACAGAGACAGGATGTACATACCTAACCCTACAGTATGGAGGGACAGAGACAGGATGTACATACCTAACCCTACAGTATGGAGGGACAGAGACAGGATGTACATACCTAACCCTACAGTATGGAGGGACAGAGACAGGATGTACATACCTAACCCTACAGTATGGAGGGACAGAGACAGGATGTACATACCTAACCCTACAGTATGGAGGGACAGAGACAGGATGTACATACCTAACCCTACAGTATGGAGGGACAGAGACAGGATGTACATACCTAACCCTACAGTATGGAGGGACAGAGACAGGATGTACATACCTAACCCTACAGTATGGAGGGACAGAGACAGGATGTACATACCTAACCCTACAGTATGGAGGGACAGAGACTGGATGTACATACCTAACCCTACAGTATGGAGGGACAGAGACAGGATGTACATACCTAACCCTACAGTATGGAGGGACAGAGACTGGATGTACATACCTAACCCTACAGTATGGAGGGACAGAGACAGGATGTACATACCTAACCCTACAGTATGGAGGGACAGAGACAGGATGTACATGCCTAACCCTACAGTATGGAGGGACAGAGACAGGATGTACATGCCTAACCCTACAGTATGGAGGGACAGAGACAGGATGTACATACCTAACCCTACAGTATGGAGGGACAGAGACAGGATGTACATACCTAACCCTACAGTATGGAGGGACAGAGACAGGATGACAATACTCATCAGCGCTGTAATCACACTCTGTTCATTGGAACTGTTTACCTACAGTATGGAGGGACAGTTAACTGCCCACACTAGATCCCAAATGGTTCCCTATTCCATGTATAGTGCACTACTATTGACCAGAGCGCTATATAGTGCACTACTTTTGACCAGGAACTCTGACCAGAGCCATATATAGAGCCCTATATAGTGCACTACTATTGACCAGAGCCCTATATAGTGCACTACTTTTGACCAGGAACTCTGACCAGAGCCCTATATAGAGCCCTATATAGTGCACTACTATTGACCAGAGCCCTATATAGAGCCCTATATAGTGCACTACTATTGACCAAAGCCCTATATAGAGCCCTATATAGTGCACTACTATTGACCAGAGCCCTATATAGTACACTACTTTTGACCAGGAACTCTGACCAGGTCTAAAGTAGTGCACTATATAGGGAATAGCGTACCATTTGGGACTCATTCCTAGATCTCAAAGCGTTGGTGGGTTTTCTCTCACCGTCCTCTGTGTGCATCAGCTTGTGGCTCTTCAGAGTGACCTTGGACTTGAACTTCTTGCCACACATGTCACACAGGTGTGTCTTCTCCGTGGTGTGTCTGCTCATGTGGGCCTTCAGGTTGCTCTTACTGCGGCTGGCGTAGTCACACAGGGAACACTTGAAGGGCTTCACTCCTAACAGGGAAGAGATACAGTGGCTTTTACATTTTGGTCATTTAGCAGACACTCTAATCCAGAGGGATTTACAGTCAGTAGTTATTTAGCAGACACTCTAATCCAGAGGGATTTACAGTCAGTAGTTATTTAGCAGACACTCTAATCCAGAGGGATTTACAGTCAGTAGTTATTTAGCAGAGACTCTAATCCAGAGGGATTTACAGTCAGTAGTTATTTAGCAGAGACTCTAATCCAGAGGGATTTACAGTCAGTAGTTATTTAGCAGACACTCTAATCCAGAGGGATTTACAGTCAGTAGTTATTTAGCAGAGACTCTAATCCAGAGGGATTTACAGTCAGTCGTTATTTAGCAGAGACTCTAATCCAGAGGGATTTACAGTCAGTCGTTAATTAGCAGACACTCTAATCCAGAGGGATTTACAGTCAGTAGTTATTTAGCAGACACTCTAATCCAGAGGGATTTACAGTCAGTAGTTATTTAGCAGAGACTCTAATCCAGAGGGATTTACAGTCAGTAGTTATTTAGCAGAGACTCTAATCCAGCGGGATTTACAGTCAGTAGTTATTTAGCAGAGACTCTAATCCAGAGGGATTTACAGTCAGTAGTTATTTAGCAGAGACTCTAATCCAGAGTGATTTACAGTCAGTAGTTATTTAGCAGAGACTCTAATCCAGAGTGATTTACAGTCAGTAGTTATTTAGCAGAGACTCTAATCCAGAGGGATTTACAGTCAGTCGTTAATTAGCAGACACTCTAATCCAGAGTGATTTACAGTCAGTAGTTATTTAGCAGAGACTAATTCAGAGGGATTTACAGTCAGTAGTTATTTAGCAGACACTCTAATCCAGAGGGATTTACAGTCAGTAGTTATTTAGCAGAGACTCTAATCCAGAGGGATTTACAGTCAGTAGTTATTTAGCAGAGACTCTAATCCAGAGGGATTTACAGTCAGTAGTTATTTAGCAGAGACTCTAATCCAGAGGGATTTACAGTCAGTAGTTATTTAGCAGAGACTCTAATCCAGAGTGATTTACAGTCAGTAGTTATTTAGCAGAGACTCTAATCCAGAGTGATTTACAGTCAGTAGTTATTTAGCAGACACTCTAATCCAGAGGGATTTACAGTCAGTAGTTATTTAGCAGAGACTCTAATCCAGAGTGATTAACAGTCAGTAGTTATTTAGCAGAGACTCTAATCCAGAGGGATTTACAGTCAGTAGTTATTTAGCAGAGACTCTAATCCAGAGTGATTTACAGTCAGTGCATTCAACTAAGGTAGGTAAGACAAGTACACATCACATTCGTTGCAAGCAAAACTTTCCTCTAAAAAGTTAAGTGTGGTAGTTGCTATTGCCTTTTAAAATGTGTAGAAAACCACTTCGGGCCACCTCAGAGTCCAACAGTAGAACTCATTATAGGGAATAGGATGGCATTTGGTTCGCAGCCTAATGAGTTTGACTGTCCTACCTTGGTGAGCCCAGATGTGCTGCTGCAGATCAGCTCCGTTCCTCATGAAGTAGCTGTCACAGTAAGGACACTTAGACGCTCTCTTCCCGATCAAGCCCTTCATCTGCACCCGCACCCCAAGCGCCTCGGAGATGGTGTCCATCGGCGTATCTGCAGATAAGAGATGGTTTTACCTACATAGCCAGCGTCCTGTCCAGGGGCTGTACATGTACATTAAAGCTGCCTCAAGATTCAGAACCAGGATAGGCTCCTCCCCTATGGGCCGTTCTGGCTCTGACGAGGCTTACTTACCTTCCTGCCTGGCTCCAATCAGGAAATGGGTATGATATTTTGGATTTAAACATCATTAACACTCTGCTGTTGGAATAGAACACCAAAGAGTGGGCTTTGTTCCCTGTCTCTTACCTGGATGAAAGCTCTTGATATGATGCTTAAGTTTATCTTCAGTGAACGTTTCCTCACACACAGGGCAAGCAAAGCTTTTCTTCTCCTTTAATATTGGATTAAATTGGTGATGTTAAGAGTCCACAATCGCCAACAAACAGACATTTCAATGTAATAATGATCATAATTGTGACCCCTATGGGCCCTGGTCAAAAGTAGGGTTCCATTTGGGCCCCAGCCCCAGACTCACATTGTCAAAGTGTGTTTTGAGGTGTGCCTGCAGCTTGTACTTGTCAGGTGTGCAGTACTGACAGTGTTCCATGGGGCACTGCAGCAGGATGTTACTGTGTCTCTGGATCAGGTGTCGCTTCAGACAGTTCTTGGTGATGGACGAATAGCTGCACTGGGTACAGTAATGTAGATGCTCTTTTGTGTGAGTACGCACATGCATGTTGTAGTGCACTTGGTACCAGAAGAGCTTTCCTAGACGGGGAACAACAGAAAACATGTGGCTTCAAAAGAAACAGCTGGTTTACAGATGAATTACCAACACATAGAAAATGATGAAGTAGCTGAAATTACAAACCCTTGTAAAAATGCAACTTATACTGCTAGAAAATGGTTTTCTATGTCAATATATTTGTGTGATATATTCTTACCACAGTATTCACATTCCAGGTCCCCGTATACTTTTCGGATTCTGTCAAAGACAACCATGTTCAGCTGCCTTTTCTGCAACTTATCTAGAATCTGTTGGAAAGCGCTCCTCTCCTCCGTTGTGCCATCTTCTCCTTGTGGGCCAGCTGAAGCGTTTGTTTGACCTATGACCTCCCCCTGAATCAGAACCAAAGACCGGAGAGTCTCCTCAACATGACCTTGTGATGTTGATGAAGAACCTTTGTCTTCTTCTGGATGCTGCTGGTGGCCCACCACTGACTCCTCCTTGCCTGAAGGCCTTTCTACCAAAGTGTCTTGTTCAGCCACAATGACCTCATTCTCCCCGTGAGGCTTGTCTTTCTCCATCAGTGTCTTATCAGTTCTCTCTTCACTGATTACTTCCTGGGTCGTGCCTTTTCTTGCTGTCTGGGTTTGTTCAGGACTGATTGGCTCAGTTCTGTCTTGTAGAGTCTCAGCCTCTTGTGCAGGTTGATTTAACACGCATGTCTCCTCAGGCCCTGGATCAGGGACTACCTGTTCCTCTCCCTCTCCCAGTCCTTCCTCCTGTTCCTCTCCCCCCCCCTGCTCCTCTGAGGGGTCACCAGCGAGGGCCTCCTCCTCCTCCTGTTCCTCTGAAGGGTCACCAGCGAGGGCCTCCTCCTGTTCCTCTGAAGGGTCACCAGCGAGGGCCTCCTCCTTTTCCTCCGAGGGGTCACCAGCGAGGGCCTCCTCCTCCTCCTTTTCCTCTGAGGGGTCACCAGCGAGGGCCTCCTCCTCCTCCTTTTCCTCTGAAGGGTCACCAGCGAGGGCCTCCTCCTCCTCCTTTTCCTCTGAAGGGTCACCAGCGAGGGCCTCCTCCTTTTCCTCTGAAGGGTCACCAGCGAGGGCCTCCTCCTGTTCCTCTGAAGGGTCACCAGCGAGGGCCTCCTCCTGTTCCTCTGAGGGGTCACCAGCGAGGGCCTCCTCCTGTTCCTCTGAGGGGTCACCAGCGAGGGCCTCCTCCTGTTCCTCTGAGGGGTCACCAGTGAAGGCCTCCTCCTCCTCCTGCTGGGCGTTGAGTAGAGATAGCTCCTCAGCCATCCTGATCTCATCCTGTCTCAGCATCTCTCTCTTGATGTCGTCCCCCGGCTCCAGCAGACAGAAGCTGCTGTTGATGGACTCTGAGAACCCAACCGCCTCCTCTGACTCTGGGTGAGCCTCCTTCAGGTGTGCCTTCAGCCGCACGGAGCTGACAAACTTCTGCTGGCAGGTGGCACACACGTAGAGGAAGGGATGCTTACGGACGTGAGCCTGGAGAGCCTGAAACTTGGTGCAGCCGTGGTCACACAGCTCGCAGCCGAACGGCCTCTCGCTACCGTGAACCATCATGTGGCGGTCACGGTCCAGCTCGTTCTTGAACTTGCGGTCGCAGATCTGGCAATCGTAGAGGAGCTGCCTCTTGCCTTCCCTGGTCTGTAGACTATACTCATGGTACGAGTCCTTCACCTTCATAATAACACATGTTATTAATAACCACATCAATAAGATCTCATAATAAAGACAGTATAAAGGCATATGGTAGATTTTAAAAGAGAGAGGTCCTTCACCTTCTTGTCCTCTAGGTCGTGGCTCTCCCTCATGTGTTTCAGCAGGTTCTTCACATCGGAGTACTTCTTTTTGCAGAAGAGACAGTGCTGCTTGATCTTGTGGTGAACTCTCTCCACGTGCACCTTGAGGTGGCCCTTGCTGAGGCACTGGAAGGAGCAGTGTTCACAGCTGAACTTCTCTCCCGTGTGCTTGCGCAAGTGAACGCTGAGGTTGGCTTTGATGGCACTGGCGTAGTCACAGTGTGGACACTTGAAGGGTTTCTCGTTGGTGTGGGTTCGCAGATGGGCCTGCAACGAGTGGCGGAACTTGAAGACCTTGTTGCAGTATTCGCAGGTGAAGATCTTCAACTGGGTCTGTCCTATTCTGTATGAACGAGGGATGTTGCAATACACACATACAGTAGAACCAAATATGTGTTGCTCTTTTTCCAAAGTAACTTTGCCAAAATTCTATTTGCGCTATAGCAAAAACATGATGTTTGTATCTACAGTAACAATGCTGAAATCTGTTGTTGACACATCCATTAAAGTGTTACATATAGACTATGACATTTCCCAATGCTTGATAATACTGTAGACTACATTGATTCAGTTCACTCAATACATCATTATGTTTATTAACGCCACATAAACAGTCTGAGTACTTGATCTTCAACTGCTGTGTGGTGTACAACCCAAACGTCTGTACCTGTTGGACTTTAATGGCACTTCATAAGCAGCTTGTTGTATGGAATATTCCTGAAACCCTCTCTTGTGTCCTGCCTCCTGAGGGTCTGTGTCTGCTGGAGCAACCGGCTCTGCCGGGGTGGCCTCGATCGGCACTATCCTGGTCGCACCTAAATAACCATACACAGACAGATAAAGGTTCATACAGCCTAGGTACAAAGACAAGTCATCGGGAATACATAGACTATAAACTTTCCTGATTTTTCATACATAAAACTCTGAAAATGTACCAACAGCAACATTGTGAATCTATACTTTTCTGGATAAAATCTGAAGATCCTCTGGTTGATCCATGTGCATCCCCAATGGTACCCTATTCCCTACACCCTATTCCCTACGGCCTATTCCCTATGGGCCCTGGTCAAATGTATAACACCATGTAGGTAGTAGGGTGCCATTTGGGGCGCATCCATAATATAGTTGTAGCTTACCAGGAAGTGCCTCATGAGCGGTCAGAACCACACTGATGATAATGTAGTTGTAACTTACCAGGAAGTGCCTCATGAGCGGTCAGAACCACACTGATAATAATGTAGTTGTAACTTACCAGGAAGTGCCTCATGAGCGGTCAGAACCACACTGATGATAATGTAGTTGTAACTTACCAGGAAGTGCCTCATGAGCGGTCAGAACCACACTGATGATAATGTAGTTGTAACTTACCAGGAAGTGCCTCATGAGCGGTCAGAACCACACGGATGATAATGTAGTTGTAACTTACCAGGAAGTGCCTCATGAGTGGTCAGAACCACACTGATGATAATGTAGTTGTAACTTACCAGGAAGTGCCTCATGAGCGGTCAGAACCACACTGATGATGGGGTTCTTGGAGCCTCCTGCTGGTTCCTGGTCCTTCACAAGAGAAACCCTCTCAGAGCGGAGTGGCCGTATCCTCTTTGAGCTTCTCTCCCTGTCCTCCTCTTTGCCTTCTGCTGCGCCAGGTTGAGCCTCAAACTCTTTGTCTGTGGGGAGAGATCATGAAAACTAAGCATCAATCAATAAAACAGATAGACATTTAGATGATGAACATATAGACATTTAGATGGTATAGATATAGACGGTAGATATAGACATTTAGATGGTGAATATATTGATATAGACATTTAGATGGTATATAGACATTTAGATGGTGAATATATTGATATAGAGATTTAGATGGTATATAGACATTTAGATGGTGAATATATTGATATAGACATTTAGATGGTATATAGACATTTAGATGGTGAATATATTGATATAGAGATTTAGATGGTATAGATATAGACGGTAGATATAGATATTTAGATGGAGAATATATTGATATAGACATTTAGATGGTGAACATATTGATATAGACATTTAGATGGTGAACATATTGATATAGACATTTAGATGGTGAACATATTGATATAGACATTTAGATGGTATTGATATAGACATTTAGATGGTGAACATATAGATATAGCTCTTTCCATGACATTAATTGACCAGGTGAATCCAGGTGAAAGCTATGATCCCTTATTGATGTCACTTGCTAAATCCACTTCAATCAGAGACATGGATTTTGTATGTGTGCCATTCAGAGGGTGAATAGGCAAGACAAAAGATTTAAGTGCCTTTGAATGGGGTATGGTAGTTGGTGCCAGGAGCACCAGATTGTGTCAAGAACTGCAACGCTGCTGGGTTTTTAATGCTCAACAGTTTCCTGTGTGTATCAAGGATGGTCCACCACTCAAAGGGCATCTAGCCAACTTGACACAACTGTGGGAAGCATTGGAGTCAACATGGGGTAGCATCCCTGTGGAACGCTTGATGGGAAGGGTGTGTATGCAATCCATGCAATCTCCATAGATAGACATTGGCAGCCTTACTGATGAACTCAGTGACTTTCAACGTGGCACCGTCATAGGATGCCACCTTTCCAACAAGTCAGTTTGTATCATTTCTGCCCTGCTAGAGCTGGCCCGGTCAACTGTAAGAGCTTTTATTGGGAAGTGGAAACATCTAGGAGCAACAACGGCTCAGACGCAAAGTGGTAGGCCACACAAGCTCACAGAACGGGACCGCCAAGTGCTGAAGCGCGTGGCACGTTAAAAATCGCCTTTTCTATGTTGCAACACTCACTACAGAGTTCCAAACTGCCTCTGGAAGCAACGTCAGCACAAGAACTGTTCGCCGAGAGCTTCATGAAATGGGTTTCCATGGCCAAGCAGCCGCACATAAGCCTAAGATCCCCATGCACAATGCCAAGCCTCGGCTGGAGTGGTGTAAAGCTCGCCACCATTGGACTCAGGAGCAGTGGAATCACGCTTCACCATCTGGCAGTCTGATGGACAAATCTGGGTTTGGTGGATGCCAGGAGAACACTACCTTCCCCAATGCATAGTGCCAACTGTAAAATTTGGTGGAGGAGGAATAATGGTCTGGGGCTGTTTTTCATGGTTCGGGCTCAGCCCCTTAGTTCCAGAGAAGGGAAAGCTTAACGCTACAGCATACAATGACATTCTAGATGATTCTGTGCTTCCAACGTTGTGGCAACAGTTTGGTGAAGACTCTTTCCTGTTTCAGCATGACAATACCCACGTACACAGAGAGAGGTTCATACAGAAATGATTTGTCGATCGGTGTGGAAGAACTTGACTGGTCTGCAAAAAGCCCTGACCTCAACCCCATCGAACACCTTTGGGATGAATTGGATCGCAGACTGCGAGCCAGGCCTAATCGCCCAACCTCACTCTTGTCCCCACAGCAATGTTCCAACAACATCTAGTAGAAAGCCTTCCCAGAAGAGTGGAGGCTGTTACACCAGCAAAAGGGGGACCAACTCCATATTAATGCCCATGATTCTGGAATGAGATGTCTGATGAGCAGGTGTCCACATACCTTCGGCCATGTCGTGTATGGGCCCTGGTAAAAAGTAGTGAACTCTATAGGGAATAGGATGCCATTTGGGACGTATCCCTAGATGGACCATAAAGCACTATTCTATTCCGATCTATTCTAAACAGACATAAAACAGTTGACTTCACACATACCGTTGTCCTCCTGATCCTCATCCTCTCTGAGGTCTATCAAGCAGATGTGTTTCATGATCTGTCGCCTGTTGCCGAACACACGGTTGCACTTCTTGCAGTCCAGGGCATTGTTGTCCTCTGGTTCTTCCTCATCCACTGGCCCAGCTTCTGATTGGGCTTCTATTGTCTGTTGTTTCTGCTTTTTCTGGTTGGGGCTAGTAGTCTCTGTCATGGGCCCATCAGCTACAATCTTCTTGGTTGAGCCCTTAGGACGTCCTCGTTTTCTCTTAACAGGGCTATCTGTGGGGAGAAATATGATCACTGCCATCAATCACTCTATTACACACAGACAGACCTATAGGGCCAGTTTCCCAGACACAAATTAAGCCTAGTCCTGGATTAAAAAGAGCTGTCAAAATCGGATTACAATCTGCTACAAATGTTTGAAGGACTACCGAGGCACTCAGTAGCCAATTATTCAGATCGTTGAAAAACAAAGAAACACCATAATACGGTCGGTTGTTGCAATGCCCTATTATCCCTGGCTGCTTTGAAGAGGTGTCTCACCTCCACCTCCACCCTTAGTATCCCTGGCTGCTTTGAAGAGATGCTCACCTCCACCATTAGTATCCCTGGCTGCTTTGAAGAGGTGCTCACCTCCACCATTAGTATCCCTGGCTGCTTTGAAGAGATGCTCACCTCCACCATTAGTATCCCTGGCTGCTTTGAAGAGGTGTCTCACCTCCACCTCCACCCTTAGTATCCCTGGCTGCTTTGAAGAGGTGTCTCACCTCCACCCCCACCCTTAGTATCCCTGGCTGCTTTGAAGAGGTGTCTCACCTCCACCCCCACCCTTAGTATCCCTGGCTGCTTTGAAGAGGTGTCTCACCTCCACCCCCACCCTTAGTATCCCTGGCTGCTTTGAAGAGGTGTCTCACCTCCACCCCCACCCTTAGTATCCCTGGCTGCTTTGAAGAGGTGCTCACCTCCACCATTTGTATCCCTGGCTGCTTTGAAGAGGTGCTCAGCTCCACCATTAGTATCCCTGGCTGCTTTGAAGAGGTGCTCACCTCCACCATTAGTATCCCTGGCTGCTTTGAAGAGGTGCTCACCTCCGCCCTTAGTATCCCTGGCTGCTTTGAAGAGGTGCTCACCTCCACCATTAGTATCCCTGGCTGCTTTGAAGAGGTGCTCACCTCCGCCCTTAGTATCCCTGGTTGCTTTGAAATGGTGCTCACCTCGACTATTAGTATCCCTGGCTGCTTTGAAGAGGTGCTCACCTCCACCCTTAGTATCCCTGGTTGCTTTGAAATGGTGCTCAACTCAACTATTAGTATCCCTGGCTGCTTTGAAGAGGTGCTCACCTCAACTATTAGTATCCCTGGCTGCTTTGAAGAGGTGCTCACCTCGACTATTAGTATCCCTGTCTGCTTTGAAGAGGTGCTCACCTCCACCATTAGTATCCCTGGTTGCTTTGAGGAGGTGCTCACCTCCACCATTCTCCAGTGGAGCTGTCAATGGCATGAGGACCACAATGATGTCATCAGGGTTGAGCCCCTCTGTGTGGTGCTTCTCAGACACATGGGAGAGGAGCTGTGCTCGGTGTGGAGAGAACAGGTTGCACAGTTTACACATGAAGATGGAGGAAGTCCCACCTGTGAATTAACAGCCAGGCAGGCCAAGATTAATGTGTGTTTATGTACAAATTTGACTATGGAAAAGGTTGACGGCCTAATAATAAGATCATTACACATTGACAGTTTAATTGACAGTTGGTAGAGCATGGTGCTTGCAACGCCAGAATTGTGGGTTCGATTTCCACGGGGGACCAGTACGCAAGAAAAATATGAGAATGAAAACGTAAGTCGCTCTGGAGAAGAGTGTCTGCTAAATTACTTCAATGGAAATTAGATATTTTCAATAGGCTGGCAGTGGATTGGCCTTTACATTGTGCTTGTGTGTCTCCTCGTGTGTTTAGTGTTCGTTCTGCGTGGTTCATTCTTTGGTCAGGGACCGTATATTTTTCCTCTAGCTACCTACCTTTCAGTCAAAATACTGAATTCAACCCTAGCTAGGGCCTACATGATCAAGCCAGCCTAGCAACTACAAGCTGGGAATACAGAAATGGAATGAGGTCAGTGCAGTATAGTGTATTGGTTTGCTCTGTGCACACTCTGTAGCTCTCCAGACAGGTTTAGCTACCACTGCAACAGCAAAGATGGTTGAACTCCTGACTTCTCAGCAGTATGAATAAAGCTAGCTAAACCCTGGGAGAAACAGGAACAGTTTCGTGACAAATACTTTCTTTACAAACTAAATCCAATAACTTTAAGGCGAACATTTAGCTGCAATAAATGTACCGTCAATGTTGTGGCTGGTCACGGTAATTATGTGCCCCACTTTTAGCATAGAATAAACTTTACATGAGTAATTTGACTACATCTGTTGGCTAGCTTGCTACTTTTACCTAGCTAAGAAATGTTATTTCTCGAGATAGTACTGTACGAAAAGGTAAACAATCGAATCGAGTACTTACCTGCAGTTGACGTCGCCATGTTTGTAAAATAAAACGTAATACCCTAAGAGTTACATGTACATTTATTTATATCTACATTACTTATTGAATAAGTAATTGAAAATCGTATTTTTATTTGTTTTGAGGAAGGTTTCTGGCGAATCTGCGACAACAAATATG
Organism: Oncorhynchus masou masou; assembly: GCF_036934945.1. Lineage (NCBI taxonomy): Eukaryota > Metazoa > Chordata > Actinopteri > Salmoniformes > Salmonidae > Oncorhynchus > Oncorhynchus masou. Next base: position 99,115,681 of record NC_088240.1, on the reverse strand, counting down.
GCGGATAAAGTCTTCCTGTGGAGAGAAAAGCAGGCTGGTTTGGGATGTTCTCCCCCAGTGGTTGGGATGACCTTGAGGCATAGTCTACCCTTGATACATTTGTAAAAGGTTTCCACTCCATTCTTTTGAATGGGATCGTGTACAGTACTCTCCTTATTACAAAATCCTCGGACATATCATGATTGGTTACTCACGCCAAGATATGCTCAATGGTTATTAAATATGTGCCCATAACAGTAGAAAACGAATTTATGTAAATAATGTGAAATAATTAAGCTTTAAATTAATGTAGCCTCCATGGATTTTGAATACAGGTGTGTGAACTGGCAAAACATTTCAATTTGTGAATGAATGTGCATTTTCTTCAGTAATCACTACCATTTTCAACCAGGTCCATAAAAATGTTAGGCTAATAGTATGCTATAAACTGTGATATACATTATAAACATTCCAAGGAATAAAAGAAACAGTCAGTCAATCAATACACATTTGCAAAGTTTATTTTTTTGCAATAACAGTGTTGTCATTATTGATCGGTGACAATGCATCCACATATCATCCATTGATTGCATCTTCTACATGTTAGGTTTCTCATTAAAAAAACTACCAATGGGAATCAATTGCAGCCTTCTTCTCTGTTCGTACAAAAATAAATCTTTCCATCTCGTCATGAGTGATCCATTAAATCCCATCCACGCAGATTGAAGCTGTCCAAGCCAGCCAAAGTAAACACCCTCTCCCCAGCCTTCCATACAGGCTATAGCTGAGTGTAGGATGTTTACAGTAACTACACTCAGAATGGAGAAGCTAGGATACTCTTCCATTTCCACAGCAGTAGAACTGGAAGTAAAGCGCACTCACTTGTGTCTGGGAAACACCAGATGTACAAACAATAACATTCAGTTATTTAAATGAAGATGCAAACCTGAGGTTGGTAGCATCTTAATAGGGTAGGACAGGCTTGTGGTAATGGCTGGAGCAGAATGGTATCAAATACATCAAACATATGCCATTCCATTCATGCAGTTCTGGCCATTATTATGAGCCATCCTCCCCTGGTCCAAATCCACTTTTACTTGCAACCGCTTCCCTCATCCACTCCGCCATACATACATCACTGGAGGGTTTACTCCAAGTGATGGGAGGAAGAGAAGGTGCTAATTTTGACTGGAATGCAGACCTAGATCTACAAACAACAACACTGGTCTAGGAGTCTGCGGAAGAATGGAGCAGCAAACACCCTACTGAAAGCTAGAACATGTACATCACAGCTTCCAGTCGGGGATGTTTACAGTACCAGGCAACCAATCTTGACAACACACTGAACATATCTGTAAAGATGATACTACTGTATACAGTCTGTCACTGACAATAGCAGCTAAGGAAATTGGAATTGAACTTTGACCTTGGTCGCCCCCTACAGGGCTGTGAGAACATGAACAAGTCAAATAAGACAATAATGACAAGTTTATCTATCCATATATTACAACATTCAGTGTTGTTGTTATTCCATTGACTATGTCTCTCTCATATGGTGTCATTTTAGAAACAGCAGAGATGGCGTTGGATTGACGTTGGATTTCAACGATCTGCCAGAATAATGGTGTAACTAACTCAGAACCTGGGTTGTGTGAAAAATATTAAATTTCAAATCTTTATCTGCATTATTACATTTTTTTCAGAGCCCTGCTACATCATAAGTCTAAAAACAAACTAGTTAGGAACATTAGGTAACAAAAAAATAGTTATAGCATTTGATAAATTCAATCAGCATTTAGAACAAGCTTCCTAGAAAATAGAGAAGCGAGCTTGCTTGACTTTAATATATGCGGTTTTTAAAAGAACGAAACGAACTTGTACTGCTTGCTCCCGCTAGTGCTGCTAACCTCTGCAGAGTGCAATCAAGCACAAAGCTAGCAAGCTAACACGGGCAGAAGTAAACTGGAGAAAGGCCGACAAGTAGCTTCACAATATTAAACGTAAACATGGATTACTAGGTAGCGAACTACGGTTCTCTACTTGGTTTTAGTCGCCCGTCATTTAGCTAACTGACTTGCAAGCAAAAACATAGTCAAAAAGTAATCTAGCAGATTAGCATATCCAACTAGCCAGCTGTGTTATCCTTTCGAGTAAAGTCAAACATGCTAGCCAGCTGAGCTATCCTTCCGAGTAAAGTCAAACTCCTTCAGGCTTACTAGCGAGGCTATGCTCCGCTCAGACTGTCCTCCCCGTGACCACGCATAGAATAAACCAAGTACCGCGAAAACGAAACGACACTGAAGCCACACCATACGAGAATATCTCGTCGTTTTAAAGCACAACAGTTAAGTTTACCTCCGCCATTCTGTTTCCTTCTGTGTGGCGCTTGTCTTTAGCATGACCTTTAGTTACCCGACACTAATATTGACGTAATTGTCATGGAAACAGAACTCCGCCTGCTTCGTGGATTCGCGTACGTTCGAAAATGACCACTGAGCTATAATAAGAAGTCAACGACAGTGGACAAAGAAAGAATAAAGCCACCTCTTCACCAAGATAACCCCTTTCATAAATAACATCGCAATAGGTCAATTCTCAAAGTAGGACGCACAGTACATTCACACGATGATACTACAACTGACTTCAATCAATATTTTACAGTAGCTGACTGAGGATGGTTTATATCATTACTGTACAAATGTTTCGATTCAATATCAAACACAGAAATGGCATAGGTGGAATATTTAAATAATGGTAGTAAAATGTAAAATGCAATACACACTGTAAATGTATTATCTTAGCCCATATAGCCTGGTCTGTGAAATTTGTGGCATACATCCCCCTCAGCATTTATCCTTATTTTATTGTCAATTGTTGTCCTTACAGCAAAAAGCCATACATTTTTAGACTTATTTCTTAGAACAAAACCAAATTGTTTAACAGCAACCAAAATATAATAATTATCATGCTAATGCACTGAAAAGCCCAAAAGCTACTTAAAAACATTATTAAAGGTTCACTTGGATATCTTGAGAAAACAATGATCCAACTTGTTATTAATGCAGCTTTTATAACCTTGAAGAAAGAAGAACAGATCACAGGAATCTGATAATCAAACGTCATGAGTAGAATATAAGGATCACATCTAGCTCACTCCAACATTTAGACCCACGTTAGACCCATAAGCACATTATCATTGCAAGCCATATGATTCCGATATCAAGTACATACATATTTTTTTTTCCTTTATTTAACTAGGCAAGTCAGTTAAGAACAAATTCTTATTTTCAATGACAGCCTAGGAACAGTGGGTTAACTGCCTGTTCAGGGGCAGAATGACAGATTTGTACCATGTCAGCTCGGGGATTCGAACTTGCAACCTTTCGGTTACTAGTCCAACGCTCTAAACACTAGGCTACGCTGCCGCCCCTCCACTCTAACCACTAGGCTACGCTGCCGCCCCTATCAAATATCAACTGTTGAATTAACCAATAACAAATAAATAACCCTGGTAAGAATAGTTGTTGCCCCGGGCAAATCGCCATTTCTTACTTTGATCTATGGAGCATAAGGTTGGAGTCCGTCTAATTCCAATGACTTGAATCTCACTGAAGCATGCATGCTGCTGTTGTTTTACGTCAGTAAATGATGGTTTGTTATCTGTAAATGTCTGTTATCAGGCTGTCAGTCCTGAAACGTTGCATCCATTGATGAGAGGGTGAGAAGGTTTCAGGCTGGCAGCTCCACGGCCCCCTCCTCCTCTCCATCCCCGCGGTTGGCACGGATCTCGACGAGGGTGCGGGCGAAGTGGCTCCAGTCCTCAGGGTGTGGCACTGCCAGCTACAGGAGACAAACACGGTCAGTCACATATCAAATCAAATCAAATCTAATGTTATTGGTCACATACACATGGTTAGCAGATGTTATTGCGAGCGTAGCGAAATGCTTATGCTTCTAGATCCGACAGTGCAGCAATATCTAACAGGTAATATCTAACAAATTCCACAACGAAACCTAATACACACAATCTAGTAAAGGAATGGGACAAGAATATATAAGTATAAAATATATGGATGAGCATATATATGAAGAAAAAAAACTGAAAAACAATTGGATAGAAACAACAGTAGGCTAACTAATGTATCACATTTCAGCAAAGAAGTGAATAAGAATCCAAGGCACAACAACAAGGCCACGAGTTCCATCTTGTTTCAGCTACAGCACCCATTCTCTCATCGTTCGAACCCTTTAAATGATGGACTTAATTATTTCACCTCTCCCACATCGTAGATCCAGACACGTCCCTCCGAGTCACCCACGGCAACCTCTCTGCCTCCCGACGCCCATCTCACACGGTTCAGAGCACACGCCCCCTCGATCGTCACACTCGCTGTGGGCACCTTTAAAAAGAAAAGCGTCATATTATCTTACAACCACATACCAACAACAGATAGCTATGTAGAAATATGATCAAATCCTATTCTGCATCATACACATCCAGACCAGGATAAAAGAAAGCTGTACAGTGGTAAACAATTAACTAATAAAAACCGTCATGGAGAAGAACGAGCTGGAGGAGACTGCCCAGAACAGAGTGTGATGGAGAGGAACGAGCTGGAGGAGACTGCCCAGAACAGTGTGATGGAGAGGAATGAGCTGGAGGAGACCGCCCAGAACAGAGTGTGATGGAGAGGAACGAGCTGGAGGAGACCGCCCAGAACAGAGTGTGATGGAGAGGAACAAGCTGGAGGAGACTGCCCAGAACAGTGTGATGGAGAGGAATGAGCTGGAGGAGACCGCCCAGAACAGAGTGTGATGGACAGGAGTTGTCGATGACCTATGCTCCCAAAGAACAGGATGGGATGGAAGTAAAGTAACCAATGAGAGGTGACTCACCTCAGTGTCATTGATGATGGTTCCACAGGTCCAAATGACCCATCCCATCCACGGAGGAAAGAGGGCCGGATGCACAGGGGACCAACTGACATCATGACATAGTCTGCATTATCCTCAAATGAGTACAGTGGCTTGATGAGGTTCCACAGGACCAAAAGAACCCATCCCATCCACGGAAGGCTATTCCATTCGGATGCACAGAGACAGACACAGAAAGAACAGCAAATTCAAATTCTATTCTGAATTCTATTCCATTCTAATTCTAGAGACAGACACAGAAAGAACAGCAAATTCAAATTCTATTCTGGCTTGTTGTGCTGGATTCTACAGAGACAGACACAGAAAGAACAACAAATTCAAATTCTATTCTACGAGAATTCTATTCCATTCTAATTCTACAGAGACAGACACAGAAAGAACAACAAATTCAAATTCTATTCTACGAGAATTCTATTCCATTCTAATTCTACAGAGACAGCGCAAGAATGCTGCTACTGCTGAGGGTTCTTTGGGGCCTTAGGTGGCAGTTATAACTGTCTTGTAATTGTTAGTTTAAAATGTAGATCAGGGAACAGGGGCAACACCCTGAGTAGAGTAATGTGACTTGTCTTACCTTGATTGACCACAGTTTTACAGTCCAGTCAAAGGAGGACGTGATGAAGAGGTGTGAGAAGTCGACAGTGCCCACAGCGTTATGGCAGCTGATCCCAGTCACTGGGCCCTGGTGCCCCTCAAACATCTCAGCTATACCTGCTTTACTGCACACAACAACATAACAAGGCATTCACCTAAGTACATTCAATGAGCCTTAAGATAAAGCTTTCATTCCAGATACCGTAGGTTGGTTGGTCGAAGGACACACACATATCGCAAACATCTTGCGCTGTTTTCATCGGAAACATAAATAACATCAACTTCATGAGGTTGCATTCATTTGTAACAATAAAAAACATTGTAAAATATAGATAATGTGAGAGACTGACATTACACACATCCCCCAGTGTCGTGTGCTGTTTCTATGGAAACGTGAAGACACATTCATGTTATAAATAAGTGTCCCTGTTGAGCCTCAGCTCACTAACCTGCCGTGGCGGGAGGCAGAGTACACCATCCCTTCCTCGCTTCCCACCACGTAGTTGTTAACATCTCCGGCAGGGAAGGCCATTCCTGTTACTGCTACGGGCTTGGACTTATTGTAGACCAGCTCCATACTCTCCTGTTAAATGCAGGCTCATATAGTTTACCTCAATAAACATGGAACAAAGACAAATACTAGTCCTTTTCTTTATGGATAAAAAAATAATTTATTTAGATAAATTCTCTGAGGAGAATTAATAGGAGTTTATTGCGATACATACGTCTCAAATGGCACCCTATTCCCTTTATAGTGCACTACTACCCAATGGACCCTGGACAAAAGTAGTGCACTACTACCCAATGGACCCTGGACAAAAGTAGTGCACTACTACCCAATGGACCCTGGTCAAAAGTAGTGCACTACTACCCAATGGATCCTGGTCAAAAGTAGTGCACTACTACCCAATGGACCCTGGTCAAAAGTAGTGCACTACTACCCAATGGACCCTGGTCAAAAGTAGTGCACTACTACCCAATGGACCCTGGTCAAAAGTAGTGCACTACTACCCAATGGACCCTGGTCAAAAGTAGTGCACTACTACCCAATGGACCCTGGTCAAAAGTAGTGCACTACTACCCAATGGACCCTGGTCAAAAGTAGTGCACTACTACCCAATGGACCCTGGTCAAAAGTAGTGCACTACTACCCAATGGACCCAAAAGTAGTGCACTACTACCCAATGGACCCTGGACAAAAGTAGTGCACTACTACCCAATGGACCCTGGTCAAAAGTAGTGCACTATAACGGGAATAGGGGGTCATTTAGGAAGCAGCCTTATGCCCCTCTGCTCACCTGTGGCTGAGAGAGCATGTCTAGACTCCAGGAGCACATCTTCCCATCAGTAGACACTGTTATCAGGTTGTTGGCGTTCTGGGTACCCACCACATTCACACAGTACACTGGATGCTAGAGGAAAAAACAGTAGGTCGGTTCTTAGATATGTTACCACAAATCTAACGTTGTTCCCCAGACACTTCTTCCCAACAATCCTTATACGCAATTGGCCTGGGGATGAGGTTAACACAAATCTGTTTGACATCTTTTAGAATTTGTTTAAAAAAGGAAAAGCCAAACAAACAAGCTTGAATCAGAGATCAGGGGGAGATCAGTGTCTGTTAGCTTACAGTGTGTGGAGGGAGGTGTCTGTTGCCTTACAGTGTGTGGAGGGAGGTGTCTGTTAACTTACAGTGTGTGGAGGGAGGTGTCTGTTAGTTTACAGTGTGTGGAGGGAGGTGTCTGTTAGTTTACAGTGTGTGGAGGGAGGTGTCTGTTAACTTACAGTGTGTGGAGGGAGGTGTCTGTTAGTTTATAGTGTGTGGAGGGAGGTGTCTGTTAACTTACAGTGTGTGGAGGGAGGTGTCTGCTAGTTTACAGTGTGTGGAGGGAGGTGTCTGTTAACTTAGTGTGTGGTGGGAGGTGTCTGTTAGTTTACAGTGTGTAGAGGGAGGTGTCTGTTAGTTTATAGTGTGTGGAGGGAGGTGTCTGTTAACTTACAGTGTGTGGAGGGAGGTGTCTGTTAACTTACAGTGTGTGGAGGGAGGTGTCTGTTAACTTACAGTGCGTGGAGGGAAGTGTCTGTTAACTTACAGTGTGTAGAGGGAGGTGTCTGTTAGTTTACAGTGTGTGGAGGGAGGTGTCTGTTAGTTTACAGTGTGTGGAGGGAGGTGTCTGTTAGTTTACAGTGTGTGGAGGGAGGTGTCTGTTAGTTTACAGTGTGTAGAGGGAGGTGTCTGTTAGTTTACAGTGTGTAGAGGGAGGTGTCTGTTAGTTTACAGTGTGTGGAGGGAGGTGTCTGTTAGTTTACAGTGTGTGGAGGGAGGTGTCTGTTAGTTTACAGTGTGTGGAGGGAGGTGTCTGTTAGTTTACAGTGTGTGGAGGGAGGTGTCTGTTAGTTTACAGTGTGTGGAGGGAGGTGTCTGTTAGTTTACAGTGTGTGGAGGGAGGTGTCTGTTAGTTTACAGTGTGTAGAGGGAGGTGTCTGTTAACTTACAGTGTGTGGAGGGAGGTGTCTGTTAGTTTACAGTGTGTAGAGGGAGGTGTCTGTTAACTTACAGTGTGTAGAGGGAGGTGTCTGTTAACTTACAGTGTGTGGACGGAGGTGTCTGTTAGTTTACAGTGTGTGGAGGGAGGTGTCTGTTAACATACAGTGTGTGGAGGGAGGTGTCTGCTAGTTTACAGTGTGTCAAGGGAGGTGTCTGCTAGTTTACAGTGTGTGGAGGGAGGTGTCTGTTAGTTTACAGTGTGTGGAGGGAGGTGTCTGTTAGTTTACAGTGTGTAGAGGGAGGTGTCTGTTAGTTTACAGTGTGTAGAGGGAGGTGTAGATTAACTTACAGTGTGTAGAGGGAGGTGTCTGTTAACTTACAGTGTGTGGAGGGAGGTGTCTGTTAGTTTACAGTGTGTGGAGGGAGGTGTCTGTTAGTTTACAGTGTGTGGAGGGAGGTGTCTGTTAACTTACAGTGTGTGGAGGGAGATGTCTGTTAACTTACAGTGTGTGGACGGAGGTGTCTGTTAGCTTACAGTGTGTAGAGGGAGGTGTCTGTTAACTTACAGTGTGTGGAGGGAGGTGTCTGTTAACATACAGTGTATAGAGGGAGGTGTCTGTTAACTTACAGTGTGTAGAGGGAGGTGTCTGTTAACTTACAGTGTGTAGAGGGAGGTGTCTGTTAACTTACAGTGTGTGGACGGAGGTGTCTGTTAACTTATAGTGTGTGGAGGGAGGTGTCTGCTAGTTTACAGTGTGTAGAGGGAGGTGTCTGTTAACTTACAGTGTGTAGAGGGAGGTGTCTGTTAACTTACAGTGTGTGGACGGAGGTGTCTGTTAGCTTACAGTGTGTAGAGGGAGGTGTCTGTTAACTTACAGTGTGTGGAGGGAGGTGTCTGTTAAATTACAGTGTGTGGAGGGAGGTGTCTGCTAGTTTACAGTGTGGAGGGAGGTGTCTGCTAGTTTACAGTGTGTGGAGGGAGGTGTCTGTTAGTTTACAGTGTGTTGAGGGAGGTGTCTGTTAACTTACAGTGTGTAGAGGGAGGTGTCTGTTAACTTACAGTGTGAGGAGGGAGGTGTCTGTTAGTTTACAGTGCGTGGAGGGAGGTGTCTGTTAACTTACAGTGTGTGGAGGGAGGTGTCTGTTAACTTACAGTGTGTGGAGGGAGGTGTCTGCTAGTTTACAGTGTGTCGAGGGAGGTGTCTGTTAGTTTACAGTGTGTGGAGGGAGGTGTCTGCTAGTTTACAGTGTGCCGAGGGAGGTGTCTGCTAGTTTACAGTGTGTAGAGGGAGGTGTCTGTTAGTTTACAGTGTGTAGAGGGAGGTGTCTGTTAACTTACAGTGTGTAGAGGGAGGTGTCTGTTAACTTACAGTGTGTGGAGGGAGGTGTCTGTTAGTTTACAGTGCGTGGAGGGAGGTGTCTGCTAGTTTACAGTGTGCCGAGGGAGGTGTCTGCTAGTTTACAGTGTGTGGAGGGAGGTGTCTGTTAGTTTACAGTGTGTGGAGGGAGGTGTCTGTTAACTTACAGTGTGTAGAGGGAGGTGTCTGTTAGTTTATAGTGCGTGGAGGGAGGTGTCTGTTAACTTACAGTGTGTAGAGGGAGGTGTCTGTTAGTTTACAGTGCGTGGAGGGAGGTGTCTGCTAGTTTACAGTGTGCCGAGGGAGGTGTCTGCTAGTTTACAGTGTGTGGAGGGAGGTGTCTGTTAGTTTACAGTGTGTGGAGGGAGGTGTCTGTTAACTAACAGTGTGAGGAGGGAGGTGTCTGTTAGTTTACAGTGCGTGGAGGGAGGTGTCTGTTAACTTACAGTGTGTGGAGGGAGGTGTCTGTTAACTTACAGTGTGAGGAGGGAGGTGTCTGTTAACTTACAGTGTGTAGAGGGAGGTGTCTGTTAGTTTATAGTGCGTGGAGGGAGGTGTCTGTTAACTTACAGTGTGTAGAGGGAGGTGTCTGTTAACTTACAGTGTGTGGAGGGAGGTGTCTGTTAGTTTATAGTGCGTGGAGGGAGGTGTCTGTTAACTTACAGTGTGTAGAGGGAGGTGTCTGTTAACTTACAGTGTGAGGAGGGAGGTGTCTGTTAGTTTACAGTGCGTGGAGGGAGGTGTCTGTTAACTTACAGTGTGTAGAGGGAGGTGGTGTTAACTTACAGTGTGTAGAGGGAGGTGTCTGTTAACTTACAGTGTGTAGAGGGAGGTGCCTGTTAACTTACAGTGTGTAGAGGGAGGTGTCTGTTAACTTACAGTGTGTAGAGGGAGGTGTCTGTTAACTTACAGTGTGAGGAGGGAGGTGTCTGTTAGTTTATAGTGCGTGGAGGGAGGTGTCTGTTAACTTACAGTGTGTGGAGGGAGGTGTCTGTTAGTTTACAGTGCGTGGAGGGAGGTGTCTGCTAGTTTACAGTGTGCCGAGGGAGGTGTCTGCTAGTTTACAGTGTGTGGAGGGAGGTGTCTGTTAGTTTACAGTGTGTAGAGGGAGGTGTCTGTTAACTTACAGTGTGTAGAGGGAGGTGTCTGTTAACTTACAGTGTGTGGACGGAGGTGTCTGTTAGTTTACAGTGTGTGGAGGGAGGTGTCTGTTAACATACAGTGTGTGGAGGGAGGTGTCTGCTAGTTTACAGTGTGTCAAGGGAGGTGTCTGCTAGTTTACAGTGTGTGGAGGGAGGTGTCTGTTAGTTTACAGTGTGTGGAGGGAGGTGTCTGTTAGTTTATAGTGTGTAGAGGGAGGTGTCTGTTAGTTTACAGTGTGTAGAGGGAGGTGTAGATTAACTTACAGTGTGTAGAGGGAGGTGTCTGTTAACTTACAGTGTGTGGAGGGAGGTGTCTGTTAGTTTACAGTGTGTGGAGGGAGGTGTCTGTTAGTTTACAGTGTGTGGAGGGAGGTGTCTGTTAACTTACAGTGTGTAGAGGGAGATGTCTGTTAACTTACAGTGTGTGGACGGAGGTGTCTGTTAGCTTACAGTGTGTAGAGGGAGGTGTCTGTTAACTTACAGTGTGTGGAGGGAGGTGTCTGTTAACATACAGTGTATAGAGGGAGGTGTCTGTTAACTTACAGTGTGTAGAGGGAGGTGTCTGTTAACTTACAGTGTGTAGAGGGAGGTGTCTGTTAACTTACAGTGTGTGGACGGAGGTGTCTGTTAACTTATAGTGTGTGGAGGGAGGTGTCTGCTAGTTTACAGTGTGTAGAGGGAGGTGTCTGTTAACTTACAGTGTGTAGAGGGAGGTGTCTGTTAACTTACAGTGTGTGGACGGAGGTGTCTGTTAGCTTACAGTGTGTAGAGGGAGGTGTCTGTTAACTTACAGTGTGTGGAGGGAGGTGTCTGTTAAATTACAGTGTGTGGAGGGAGGTGTCTGCTAGTTTACAGTGTGTCGAGGGAGGTGTCTGCTAGTTTACAGTGTGTGGAGGGAGATGTCTGTTAGTTTACAGTGTGTAGAGGGAGGTGTCTGTTAACTTACAGTGTGTAGAGGGAGGTGTCTGTTAACTTACAGTGTGAGGAGGGAGGTGTCTGTTAGTTTACAGTGCGTGGAGGGAGGTGTCTGTTAACTTACAGTGTGTGGAGGGAGGTGTCTGTTAACTTACAGTGTGTGGAGGGAGGTGTCTGCTAGTTTACAGTGTGTCGAGGGAGGTGTCTGTTAGTTTACAGTGTGTGGAGGGAGGTGTCTGCTAGTTTACAGTGTGCCGAGGGAGGTGTCTGCTAGTTTACAGTGTGTAGAGGGAGGTGTCTGTTAGTTTACAGTGTGTAGAGGGAGGTGTCTGTTAACTTACAGTGTGTAGAGGGAGGTGTCTGTTAACTTACAGTGTGTGGAGGGAGGTGTCTGTTAGTTTACAGTGCGTGGAGGGAGGTGTCTGCTAGTTTACAGTGTGCCGAGGGAGGTGTCTGCTAGTTTACAGTGTGTGGAGGGAGGTGTCTGTTAGTTTACAGTGCGTGGAGGGAGGTGTCTGTTAACTTACAGTGTGTGGAGGGAGGTGTCTGTTAACTTACAGTGTGTGGAGGGAGGTGTCTGCTAGTTTACAGTGTACCGAGGGAGGTGTCTGTTAGTTTACAGTGCGTGGAGGGAGGTGTCTGCTAGTTTACAGTGTGCCGAGGGAGGTGTCTGCTAGTTTACAGTGTGTGGAGGGAGGTGTCTGTTAGTTTACAGTGTGTGGAGGGAGGTGTCTGTTAACTAACAGTGTGAGGAGGGAGGTGTCTGTTAGTTTACAGTGCGTGGAGGGAGGTGTCTGTTAACTTACAGTGTGTGGAGGGAGGTGTCTGTTAACTTACAGTGTGAGGAGGGAGGTGTCTGTTAACTTACAGTGTGTAGAGGGAGGTGTCTGTTAGTTTATAGTGCGTGGAGGGAGGTGTCTGTTAACTTACAGTGTGTAGAGGGAGGTGTCTGTTAACTTACAGTGTGAGGAGGGAGGTGTCTGTTAGTTTATAGTGCGTGGAGGGAGGTGTCTGTTAACTTACAGTGTGTAGAGGGAGGTGTCTGTTAACTTACAGTGTGAGGAGGGAGGTGTCTGTTAGTTTACAGTGCGTGGAGGGAGGTGTCTGTTAACTTACAGTGTGTAGAGGGAGGTGTCTGTTAACTTACAGTGTGTAGAGGGAGGTGTCTGTTAACTTACAGTGTGTAGAGGGAGGTGCCTGTTAACTTACAGTGTGTAGAGGGAGGTGTCTGTTAACTTACAGTGTGTAGAGGGAGGTGTCTGTTAACTTACAGTGTGAGGAGGGAGGTGTCTGTTAGTTTATAGTGCGTGGAGGGAGGTGTCTGTTAACTTACAGTGTGTGGAGGGAGGTGTCTGTTAGTTTACAGTGCGTGGAGGGAGGTGTCTGCTAGTTTACAGTGTGCCGAGGGAGGTGTCTGCTAGTTTACAGTGTGTGGAGGGAGGTGTCTGTTAGTTTACAGTGCGTGGAGGGAGGTGTCTGTTAACTTACAGTGTGTAGAGGGAGGTGTCTGTTAACTTACAGTGTGTGGAGGGAGGTGTCTGTTAGTTTACAGTGCGTGGAGGGAGGTGTCTGTTAACTTACAGTGTGTAGAGGGAGGTGTCTGTTAACTTACAGTGTGTGGAGGGAGGTGTCTGTTAGTTTACAGTGTGTGGAGGGAGGTGTCTGCTAGTTTACAGTGTGTGGAGGGAGGTGTCTGTTAGTTTACAGTGCGTGGAGGGAGGTGTCTGTTAGTTTACAGTGTGTGGAGGGAGGTGTCTGCTAGTTTACAGTGTGTAGAGGGAGGTGTCTGTTAGTTTACAGTGCGTGGAGGGAGGTGTCTGTTAACTTACAGTGTGTGGAGGGAGGTGTCTGCTAGTTTACAGTGCGTGGAGGGAGTGTCTGTTAGTTTACAGTGCGTGGAGGGAGGTGTCTGTTAACTTACAGTGTGTGGAGGGAGGTGTCTGCTAGTTTACAGTGTGTAGAGGGAGGTGTCTGTTAGTTTACAGTGCGTGGAGGGAGGTGTCTGTTAACTTACAGTGTGTGGAGGGAGGTGTCTGTTAACTAACAGTGTGTGGAGGGAGGTGTCTGTTAACTTACAGTGTGTGGAGGGAGGTGTCTGTTAACTTACAGTGTGTGGAGGGAGGTGTCTGTTAACTTACAGTGTGTAGAGGGAGGTGTCTGTTAACTTACAGTGTGTGGAGGGAGGTGTCTGTTAGTTTACAGTGTGTGGAGGGAGGTGTCTGCTAGTTTACAGTGTGTGGAGGGAGGTGTCTGTTAGTTTACAGTGCGTGGAGGGAGGTGTCTGTTAGTTTACAGTGCGTGGAGGGAGGTGTCTGTTAACTTACAGTGTGTGGAGGGAGGTGTCTGCTAGTTTACAGTGCGTGGAGGGAGTGTCTGTTAGTTTACAGTGCGTGGAGGGAGGTGTCTGTTAACTTACAGTGTGTGGAGGGAGGTGTCTGTTAACTTACAGTGTGTGGAGGGAGGTGTCTGTTAACTTACAGTGTGTGGAGGGAGGTGTCTGTTAACTTACAGTGTGTGGAGGGAGGTGTCTGTTAACTTACAGTGTGTGGAGGGAGGTGTCTGTTAACTTACAGTGTGTGGAGGGAGGTGTCTGTTAACCTACAGTGTGAGGAGGGAGGTGTCTGTTAACTTACAGTGTGTGGAGGGAGGTGTCTGTTAACTTACAGTGTGAGGAGGGAGGTGTCTGTTAGTTTACAGTGTGTGGAGGGAGGTGTCTGTTAACTTACAGTGTGAGGAGGGAGGTGTCTGTTAGTTTACAGTGCGTGGAGGGAGGTGTCTGTTAACTTACAGTGTGTGGAGGGAGGTGTCTGTTAACTTACAGTGTGTGGAGGGAGGTGTCTGTTAGTTTACAGTGCGTGGAGGGAGGTGTCTGTTAGTTTACAGTGTGAGGAGGGAGGTGTTTGTTAGTTTACAGTGCGTGGAGGGAGGTGTCTGTTAACTTACAGTGTGTGGAGGGAGGTGTCTGCTAGTTTACAGTGCGTGGAGGGAGTGTCTGTTGGTTTACAGTGCGTGGAGGGAGGTGTCTGTTAACTTACAGTGTGTGGAGGGAGGTGTCTGCTAGTTTACAGTGTGTAGAGGGAGGTGTCTGTTAGTTTACAGTGCGTGGAGGGAGGTGTCTGTTAACTTACAGTGTGTGGAGGGAGGTGTCTGTTAACTTACAGTGTGAGGAGGGAGGTGTCTGTTAGTTTACAGTGTGTAGAGGGAGGTGTCTGTTAACTTACAGTGTGTGGAGGGAGGTGTCTGTTAACTTACAGTGTGAGGAGGGAGGTGTCTGTTAGTTTATAGTGCGTGGAGGGAGGTGTCTGTTAACTTACAGTGTGTGGAGGGAGGTGTCTGTTAGTTTACAGTGCGTGGAGGGAGGTGTCTGCTAGTTTACAGTGTGCCGAGGGAGGTGTCTGCTAGTTTACAGTGTGTGGAGGGAGGTGTCTGTTAGTTTACAGTGCGTGGAGGGAGGTGTCTGTTAACTTACAGTGTGTAGAGGGAGGTGTCTGTTAACTTACAGTGTGTGGAGGGAGGTGTCTGTTAGTTTACAGTGCGTGGAGGGAGGTGTCTGTTAACTTACAGTGTGTAGAGGGAGGTGTCTGTTAACTTACAGTGTGTGGAGGGAGGTGTCTGTTAGTTTACAGTGCGTGGAGGGAGGTGTCTGTTAACTTACAGTGTGTAGAGGGAGGTGTCTGTTAACTTACAGTGTGTGGAGGGAGGTGTCTGTTAGTTTACAGTGCGTGGAGGGAGGTGTCTGTTAACTTACAGTGTGTAGAGGGAGGTGTCTGTTAACTTACAGTGTGTGGAGGGAGGTGTCTGTTAGTTTACAGTGTGTGGAGGGAGGTGTCTGTTAGTTTACAGTGTGTGGAGGGAGGTGTCTGTTAGTTTACAGTGCGTGGAGGGAGGTGTCTGTTAGTTTACAGTGTGTGGAGGGAGGTGTCTGCTAGTTTACAGTGTGTAGAGGGAGGTGTCTGTTAGTTTACAGTGCGTGGAGGGAGGTGTCTGTTAACTTACAGTGTGTGGAGGGAGGTGTCTGTTAACTAACAGTGTGTGGAGGGAGGTGTCTGTTAACTTACAGTGTGTGGAGGGAGGTGTCTGTTAACTTACAGTGTGTGGAGGGAGGTGTCTGTTAACTTACAGTGTGTAGAGGGAGGTGTCTGTTAACTTACAGTGTGTGGAGGGAGGTGTCTGTTAGTTTACAGTGTGTGGAGGGAGGTGTCTGCTAGTTTACAGTGTGTGGAGGGAGGTGTCTGTTAGATTACAGTGCGTGGAGGGAGGTGTCTGTTAGTTTACAGTGCGTGGAGGGAGGTGTCTGTTAACTTACAGTGTGTGGAGGGAGGTGTCTGTTAGTTTACAGTGCGTGGAGGGGTGTCTGTTAGTTTACAGTGTGTGGAGGGAGGTGTCTGTTAACTTACAGTGTGTGGAGGGAGGTGTCTGTTAACTTACAGTGTGTGGAGGGAGGTGTCTGTTAACTTACAGTGTGTGGAGGGAGGTGTCTGTTAACTTACAGTGTGTGGAGGGAGGTGTCTGTTAACTTACAGTGTGTGGAGGGAGGTGTCTGTTAACTTACAGTGTGTGGAGGGAGGTGTCTGTTAGTTTACAGTGTGAGGAGGGAGGTGTCTGTTAACTTACAGTGTGTGGAGGGAGGTGTCTGTTAACTTACAGTGTGAGGAGGGAGGTGTCTGTTAGTTTACAGTGTGTGGAGGGAGGTGTCTGTTAACTTACAGTGTGAGGAGGAGGTGTCTGTTAGTTTACAGTGCGTGGAGGGAGGTGTCTGTTAACTTACAGTGTGTGGAGGGAGGTGTCTGTTAACTTACAGTGTGTGGAGGGAGGTGTCTGTTAGTTTACAGTGCGTGGAGGGAGGTGTCTGTTAGTTTACAGTGTGAGGAGGGAGGTGTTTGTTAGTTTACAGTGTGTGGAGGGAGGTGTCTGTTAACTTACAGTGTGTGGAGGGAGGTGTCTGCTAGTTTACAGTGCGTGGAGGGAGTGTCTGTTGGTTTACAGTGTGGAGGGAGGTGTCTGTTAACTTACAGTGTGTGGAGGGAGGTGTCTGCTAGTTTACAGTGTGTAGAGGGAGGTGTCTGTTAGCTTACAGTGCGTGGAGGGAGGTGTCTGTTAACTTACAGTGTGTGGAGGGAGGTGTCTGTTAACTTACAGTGTGTGGAGGGAGGTGTCTGTTAGTTTACAGTGTGTAGAGGGAGGTGTCTGTTAACTTACAGTGTGTGGAGGGAGGTGTCTGTTAACTTACAGTGTGAGGAGGGAGGTGTCTGTTAGTTTATAGTGCGTGGAGGGAGGTGTCTGTTAACTTACAGTGTGTGGAGGGAGGTGTCTGTTAGTTTACAGTGCGTGGAGGGAGGTGTCTGCTAGTTTACAGTGTGCCGAGGGAGGTGTCTGCTAGTTTACAGTGTGTGGAGGGAGGTGTCTGTTAGTTTACAGTGCGTGGAGGGAGGTGTCTGTTAACTTACAGTGTGTAGAGGGAGGTGTCTGTTAACTTACAGTGTGTGGAGGGAGGTGTCTGTTAGTTTACAGTGCGTGGAGGGAGGTGTCTGTTAACTTACAGTGTGTAGAGGGAGGTGTCTGTTAACTTACAGTGTGTGGAGGGAGGTGTCTGTTAGTTTACAGTGCGTGGAGGGAGGTGTCTGTTAACTTACAGTGTGTAGAGGGAGGTGTCTGTTAACTTACAGTGTGTGGAGGGAGGTGTCTGTTAGTTTACAGTGCGTGGAGGGAGGTGTCTGTTAACTTACAGTGTGTAGAGGGAGGTGTCTGTTAACTTACAGTGTGTGGAGGGAGGTGTCTGTTAGTTTACAGTGTGTGGAGGGAGGTGTCTGCTAGTTTACAGTGTGTGGAGGGAGGTGTCTGTTAGTTTACAGTGCGTGGAGGGAGGTGTCTGTTAGTTTACAGTGTGTGGAGGGAGGTGTCTGTTAGTTTACAGTGTGTAGAGGGAGGTGTCTGTTAGTTTACAGTGCGTGGAGGGAGGTGTCTGTTAACTTACAGTGTGTGGAGGGAGGTGTCTGCTAGTTTACAGTGCGTGGAGGGAGTGTCTGTTAGTTTACAGTGCGTGGAGGGAGGTGTCTGTTAACTTACAGTGTGTGGAGGGAGGTGTCTGCTAGTTTACAGTGTGTAGAGGGAGGTGTCTGTTAGTTTACAGTGCGTGGAGGGAGGTGTCTGTTAACTTACAGTGTGTGGAGGGAGGTGTCTGTTAGTTTACAGTGTGTAGAGGGAGGTGTCTGTTAACTTACAGTGTGTAGAGGGAGGTGTCTGTTAACTTACAGTGTGTGGACGGAGGTGTCTGTTAGTTTACAGTGTGTGGAGGGAGGTGTCTGTTAAGTTTACAGTGTGTGGAGGGAGGTGTCTGCTAGTTTACAGTGTGTCAAGGGAGGTGTCTGCTAGTTTACAGTGTGTGGAGGGAGGTGTCTGTTAGTTTACAGTGTGTGGAGGGAGGTGTCTGTTAGTTTACAGTGTGTAGAGGGAGGTGTCTGGTTTACAGTGTGGAGGTGTCTGTTAACTTACAGTGTGTGGAGGGAGGTGTCTGTTAACTTACAGTGTGTGGAGGGAGGTGTCTGTTAGTTTACAGTGTGTGGAGGGAGGTGTCTGTTAGTTTACAGTGTGTGGAGGGAGGTGTCTGTTAACTTACAGTGTGTAGAGGGAGGTGTCTGTTAACTTACAGTGTGTGGACGGAGGTGTCTGTTAGCTTACAGTGTGTAGAGGGAGGTGTCTGTTAACTTACAGTGTGTGGAGGGAGGTGTCTGTTAACATACAGTGTATAGAGGGAGGTGTCTGTTAACTTACAGTGTGTAGAGGGAGGTGTCTGTTAACTTACAGTGTGTAGAGGGAGGTGTCTGTTAACTTACAGTGTGTGGACGGAGGTGTCTGTTAACTTATAGTGTGTGGAGGGAGGTGTCTGCTAGTTTACAGTGTGTAGAGGGAGGTGTCTGTTAACTTACAGTGTGTAGAGGGAGGTGTCTGTTAACTTACAGTGTGTGGACGGAGGTGTCTGTTAGCTTACAGTGTGTAGAGGGAGGTGTCTGTTAACTTACAGTGTGTGGAGGGAGGTGTCTGTTAAATTACAGTGTGTGGAGGGAGGTGTCTGCTAGTTTACAGTGTGTCGAGGGAGGTGTCTGCTAGTTTACAGTGTGTGGAGGGAGATGTCTGTTAGTTTACAGTGTGTAGAGGGAGGTGTCTGTTAACTTACAGTGTGTAGAGGGAGGTGTCTGTTAACTTACAGTGTGAGGAGGGAGGTGTCTGTTAGTTTACAGTGCGTGGAGGGAGGTGTCTGTTAACTTACAGTGTGTGGAGGGAGGTGTCTGTTAACTTACAGTGTGTGGAGGGAGGTGTCTGCTAGTTTACAGTGTGTCGAGGGAGGTGTCTGTTAGTTTACAGTGTGTGGAGGGAGGTGTCTGTTAGTTTACAGTGTGCCGAGGGAGGTGTCTGTTAGTTTACAGTGTGTAGAGGGAGGTGTCTGTTAGTTTACAGTGTGTAGAGGGAGGTGTCTGTTAACTTACAGTGAGTGGAGGGAGGTGTCTGTTAGTTTACAGTGTGTGGAGGGAGGTGTCTGTTAGTTTACAGTGCGTGGAGGGAGGTGTCTGCTAGTTTACAGTGTGCCGAGGGAGGTGTCTGCTAGTTTACAGTGTGTGGAGGGAGGTGTCTGTTAGTTTACAGTGCGTGGAGGGAGGTGTCTGTTAACTTACAGTGTGTGGAGGGAGGTGTCTGTTAGTTTATAGTGCGTGGAGGGAGGTGTCTGTTAACTTACAGTGTGTAGAGGGAGGTGTCTGTTAGTTTACAGTGCGTGGAGGGAGGTGTCTGCTAGTTTACAGTGTGCCGAGGGAGGTGTCTGCTAGTTTACAGTGTGTGGAGGGAGGTGTCTGTTAGTTTACAGTGTGTGGAGGGAGGTGTCTGGAGGTGTCTGTTAGTTTACAGTGCGTGGAGGGAGGTGTCTGTTAACTTACAGTGTGTGGAGGGAGGTGTCTGTTAACTTACAGTGTGAGGAGGGAGGTGTCTGTTAACTTACAGTGTGTAGAGGGAGGTGTCTGTTAGTTTATAGTGCGTGGAGGGAGGTGTCTGTTAACTTACAGTGTGTAGAGGGAGGTGTCTGTTAACTTACAGTGTGAGGAGGGAGGTGTCTGTTAGTTTATAGTGCGTGGAGGGAGGTGTCTGTTAACTTACAGTGTGTAGAGGGAGGTGTCTGTTAACTTACAGTGTGAGGAGGGAGGTGTCTGTTAGTTTACAGTGCGTGGAGGGAGGTGTCTGTTAACTTACAGTGTGTAGAGGGAGGTGTCTGTTAACTTACAGTGTGTGGAGGGAGGTGTCTGTTAAATTACAGTGTGTAGAGGGAGGTGACTGTTAAGTTACAGTGTGTAGAGGGAGGTGTCTGTTAACTTACAGTGTGTAGAGGGAGGTGTCTGTTAACTTACAGTGTGAGGAGGGAGGTGTCTGTTAGTTTACAGTGCGTGGAGGGAGGTGTCTGTTAACTTACAGTGTGTGGAGGGAGGTGTCTGTTAGTTTACAGTGCGTGGAGGGAGGTGTCTGCTAGTTTACAGTGTGAGGGAGGTGTCTGCTAGTTTACAGTGTGTGGAGGGAGGTGTCTGTTAGTTTACAGTGTGTAGAGGGAGGTGTCTGTTAACTTACAGTGTGTAGAGGGAGGTGTCTGTTAACTTACAGTGTGTGGACGGAGGTGTCTGTTAGTTTACAGTGTGTGGAGGGAGGTGTCTGTTAACATACAGTGTGTGGAGGGAGGTGTCTGTTAGTTTACAGTGTGAGGGAGGTGTCTGCTAGTTTACAGTGTGTGGAGGGAGGTGTCTGTTAGTTTACAGTGTGTGGAGGGAGGTGTCTGTTAGTTTATAGTGTGTAGAGGGAGGTGTCTGTTAGTTTACAGTGTGTAGAGGGAGGTGTAGATGTAAGTTTACAGTGTGTAGAGGGAGGTGTCTGTTAACTTACAGTGTGTGGAGGGAGGTGTCTGTTAGTTTACAGTGTGTGGAGGGAGGTGTCTGTTAGTTTACAGTGTGTGGAGGGAGGTGTCTGTTAACTTACAGTGTGTGGAGGAGATGTCTGTTAACTTACAGTGTGTGGACGGAGGTGTCTGTTAGCTTACAGTGTGTAGAGGGAGGTGTCTGTTAACTTACAGTGTGTGGAGGGAGGTGTCTGTTAACATACAGTGTATAGAGGGAGGTGTCTGTTAACTTACAGTGTGTAGAGGGAGGTGTCTGTTAACTTACAGTGTGTAGAGGGAGGTGTCTGTTAACTTACAGTGTGTGGACGGAGGTGTCTGTTAACTTATAGTGTGTGGAGGGAGGTGTCTGCTAGTTTACAGTGTGTAGAGGGAGGTGTCTGTTAACTTACAGTGTGTAGAGGGAGGTGTCTGTTAACTTACAGTGTGTGGACGGAGGTGTCTGTTAGCTTACAGTGTGTAGAGGGAGGTGTCTGTTAACTTACAGTGTGTGGAGGGAGGTGTCTGTTAAATTACAGTGTGTGGAGGGAGGTGTCTGCTAGTTTACAGTGTGTCGAGGGAGGTGTCTGCTAGTTTACAGTGTGTGGAGGGAGATGTCTGTTAGTTTACAGTGTGTAGAGGGAGGTGTCTGTTAACTTACAGTGTGTAGAGGGAGGTGTCTGTTAACTTACAGTGTGAGGAGGGAGGTGTCTGTTAGTTTACAGTGCGTGGAGGGAGGTGTCTGTTAACTTACAGTGTGTGGAGGGAGGTGTCTGTTATCTTACAGTGTGTGGAGGGAGGTGTCTGTTAGTTTACAGTGTGTCGAGGGAGGTGTCTGTTAGTTTACAGTGTGTGGAGGGAGGTGTCTGCTAGTTTACAGTGTGCCGAGGGAGGTGTCTGCTAGTTTACAGTGTGTAGAGGGAGGTGTCTGTTAGTTTACAGTGTGTAGAGGGAGGTGTCTGTTAACTTACAGTGTGTAGAGGGAGGTGTCTGTTAACTTACAGTGTGTGGAGGGAGGTGTCTGTTAGTTTACAGTGCGTGGAGGGAGGTGTCTGTTAGTTTACAGTGTGGAGGGAGGTGTCTGTTAGTTTACAGTGTGTGGAGGGAGGTGTCTGTTAGTTTACAGTGCGTGGAGGGAGGTGTCTGTTAACTTACAGTGTGTGGAGGGAGGTGTCTGTTAACTTACAGTGTGTGGAGGGAGGTGTCTGCTAGTTTAGTGTGTACCGAGGGAGGTGTCTGTTAGTTTACAGTGCGTGGAGGAGGTGTCTGCTAGTTTACAGTGTGCCGAGGGAGGTGTCTGCTAGTTTACAGTGTGTGGAGGGAGGTGTCTGTTAGTTTACAGTGTGTGGAGGGAGGTGTCTGTTAACTAACAGTGTGAGGAGGGAGGTGTCTGTTAGTTTACAGTGCGTGGAGGGAGGTGTCTGTTAACTTACAGTGTGTGGAGGGAGGTGTCTGTTAACTTACAGTGTGAGGAGGGAGGTGTCTGTTAACTTACAGTGTGTAGAGGGAGGTGTCTGTTAGTTTATAGTGCGTGGAGGGAGGTGTCTGTTAACTTACAGTGTGTAGAGGGAGGTGTCTGTTAACTTACAGTGTGAGGAGGGAGGTGTCTGTTAGTTTATAGTGCGTGGAGGGAGGTGTCTGTTAACTTACAGTGTGTAGAGGGAGGTGTCTGTTAACTTACAGTGTGAGGAGGGAGGTGTCTGTTAGTTTACAGTGCGTGGAGGGAGGTGTCTGTTAACTTACAGTGTGTAGAGGGAGGTGTCTGTTAACTTACAGTGTGTAGAGGGAGGTGTCTGTTAACTTACAGTGTGTAGAGGGAGGTGTCTGTTAACTTACAGTGTGTGGAGGGAGGTGTCTGTTAACTTACAGTGTGTAGAGGGAGGTGTCTGTTAACTTACAGTGTGAGGAGGGAGGTGTCTGTTAGTTTATAGTGTGTGGAGGGAGGTGTCTGTTAACTTACAGTGTGTGGAGGGAGGTGTCTGTTAGTTTACAGTGCGTGGAGGGAGGTGTCTGCTAGTTTACAGTGTGTGGAGGGAGGTGTCTGTTAAGTTTACAGTGTGTGGAGGGAGGTGTCTGTTAGTTTACAGTGTGTGGAGGGAGGTGTCTGTTAACTTACAGTGTGTAGAGGGAGGTGTCTGTTAACTTACAGTGTGTGGAGGGAGGTGTCTGTTAGTTTACAGTGCGTGGAGGGAGGTGTCTGTTAACTTACAGTGTGTAGAGGGAGGTGTCTGTTAACTTACAGTGTGTGGAGGGAGGTGTCTGTTAGTTTACAGTGTGTGGAGGGAGGTGTCTGCTAGTTTACAGTGTGTGGAGGGAGGTGTCTGTTAGTTTACAGTGCGTGGAGGGAGGTGTCTGTTAGTTTACAGTGTGTGGAGGGAGGTGTCTGCTAGTTTACAGTGTGTAGAGGGAGGTGTCTGTTAGTTTACAGTGCGTGGAGGGAGGTGTCTGTTAACTTACAGTGTGTGGAGGGAGGTGTCTGCTAGTTTACAGTGCGTGGAGGGAGTGTCTGTTAGTTTACAGTGCGTGGAGGGAGGTGTCTGTTAACTTACAGTGTGTGGAGGGAGGTGTCTGCTAGTTTACAGTGTGTAGAGGGAGGTGTCTGTTAGTTTACAGTGCGTGGAGGGAGGTGTCTGTTAACTTACAGTGTGTGGAGGGAGGTGTCTGTTAACTTACAGTGTGTGGAGGGAGGTGTCTGTTAACTTACAGTGTGTGGAGGGAGGTGTCTGTTAACTTACAGTGTGTGGAGGGAGGTGTCTGTTAACTTACAGTGTGTAGAGGGAGGTGTCTGTTAACTTACAGTGTGTGGAGGGAGGTGTCTGTTAGTTTACAGTGTGTGGAGGGAGGTGTCTGCTAGTTTACAGTGTGTGGAGGGAGGTGTCTGTTAGTTTACAGTGCGTGGAGGGAGGTGTCTGTTAGTTTACAGTGCGTGGAGGGAGGTGTCTGTTAACTTACAGTGTGTGGAGGGAGGTGTCTGTTAGTTTACAGTGCGTGGAGGGAGGTGTCTGTTAGTTTACAGTGTGGAGGGAGGTGTCTGTTAACTTACAGTGTGTGGAGGGAGGTGTCTGTTAACTTACAGTGTGTGGAGGGAGGTGTCTGTTAACTTACAGTGTGTGGAGGGAGGTGTCTGTTAACTTACAGTGTGTGGAGGGAGGTGTCTGTTAACTTACAGTGTGTGGAGGGAGGTGTCTGTTAACTTACAGTGTGTGGAGGGAGGTGTCTGTTAACCTACAGTGTGAGGAGGGAGGTGTCTGTTAACTTACAGTGTGTGGAGGGAGGTGTCTGTTAACTTACAGTGTGAGGAGGGAGGTGTCTGTTAGTTTACAGTGTGTGGAGGGAGGTGTCTGTTAACTTACAGTGTGAGGAGGGAGGTGTCTGTTAGTTTACAGTGCGTGGAGGGAGGTGTCTGTTAACTTACAGTGTGTGGAGGGAGGTGTCTGTTAACTTACAGTGTGTGGAGGGAGGTGTCTGTTAGTTTACAGTGCGTGGAGGGAGGTGTCTGTTAGTTTACAGTGTGAGGAGGGAGGTGTGTGTTAGTTTACAGTGAGTGGAGGGAGGTGTCTGTTAACTTACAGTGTGTGGAGGGAGGTGTCTCTAGTTTACAGTGCGTGGAGGGAGTGTCTGTTGGTTTACAGTGCGTGGAGGGAGGTGTCTGTTAACTTACAGTGTGTGGAGGGAGGTGTCTGTTAGTTTACAGTGTGTAGAGGGAGGTGTCTGTTAGTTTACAGTGCGTGGAGGGAGGTGTCTGTTAACTTACAGTGTGTGGAGGGAGGTGTCTGTTAACTTACAGTGTGAGGAGGGAGGTGTCTGTTAGTTTACAGTGTGTAGAGGGAGGTGTCTGTTAACTTACAGTGTGTGGAGGGAGGTGTCTGTTAACTTACAGTGTGAGGAGGGAGGTGTCTGTTAGTTTACAGTGCGTGGAGGGAGGTGTCTGTTAACTTACAGTGTGTGGAGGGAGGTGTCTGTTAGTTTACAGTGCGTGGAGGGAGGTGTCTGTAGTTTACAGTGTGCCGAGGGAGGTGTCTGTTAGTTTACAGTGTGTGGAGGGAGGTGTCTGTTAGTTTACAGTGCGTGGAGGGAGGTGTCTGTTAACTTACAGTGTGTAGAGGGAGGTGTCTGTTAACTTACAGTGTGTGGAGGGAGGTGTCTGTTAGTTTACAGTGCGTGGAGGAGGTGTCTGTTAACTTACAGTGTGTGGAGGGAGGTGTCTGTTAACTTACAGTGTGTGGAGGGAGGTGTCTGTTAGTTTACAGTGCGTGGAGGGAGGTGTCTGTTAACTTACAGTGTGTAGAGGGAGGTGTCTGTTAACTTACAGTGTGTGGAGGGAGGTGTCTGTTAGTTTACAGTGCGTGGAGGGAGGTGTCTGTTAACTTACAGTGTGTGGAGGGAGGTGTCTGTTAACTTACAGTGTGTGGAGGGAGGTGTCTGTTAGTTTACAGTGTGTGGAGGGAGGTGTCTGCTAGTTTACAGTGTGTGGAGGGAGGTGTCTGTTAGTTTACAGTGCGTGGAGGGAGGTGTCTGTTAGTTTACAGTGTGTGGAGGGAGGTGTCTGCTAGTTTACAGTGTGTAGAGGGAGGTGTCTGTTAGTTTACAGTGCGTGGAGGGAGGTGTCTGTTAACTTACAGTGTGTGGAGGGAGGTGTCTGCTAGTTTACAGTGCGTGGAGGGAGTGTCTGTTAGTTTACAGTGCGTGGAGGGAGGTGTCTGTTAACTTACAGTGTGTGGAGGGAGGTGTCTGCTAGTTTACAGTGTGTAGAGGGAGGTGTCTGTTAGTTACAGTGCGTGGAGGGAGGTGTCTGTTAACTTACAGTGTGTGGAGGGAGGTGTCTGTTAACTTACAGTGTGTGGAGGGAGGTGTCTGTTAACTTACAGTGTGTGGAGGGAGGTGTCTGTTAACTTACAGAGGGAGGTGTCTGTTAACTTACAGTGTGTGGAGGGAGGTGTCTGTTAGTTTACAGTGTGTGGAGGGAGGTGTCTGGTTTACAGTGTGTGTGTCTGTTAGTTTACAGTGTGTGGAGGGAGGTGTCTGTTAGTTTACAGTGTGTAGAGGGAGGTGTCTGTTAACTTACAGTGTGTAGAGGGAGGTGTCTGTTAACTTACAGTGTGTGGAGGGAGGTGTCTGTTAGTTTACAGTGCGTGGAGGGAGGTGTCTGTTAACTTACAGTGTGTGGAGGGAGGTGTCTGTTAACTTACAGTGTGTGGAGGGAGGTGTCTCTAGTTTACAGTGTGGAGGGAGGTGTCTGTTAGTTTACAGTGTGTGGAGGGAGGTGTCTGTTAGTTTACAGTGTGTGGAGGGAGGTGTCTGTTAGTTTACAGTGTGTAGAGGGAGGTGTCTGTTAGTTTACAGTGTGTAGAGGGAGGTGTCTGTTAACTTACAGTGTGTGGAGGGAGGTGTCTGTTAACTTACAGTGTGTGGAGGGAGGTGTCTGTTAGTTTACAGTGCGTGGAGGGAGGTGTCTGTTAGTTTACAGTGTGTGGAGGGAGGTGTCTGTTAGTTTACAGTGTGTGGAGGGAGGTGTCTGTTAGTTTACAGTGTGTGGAGGGAGGTGTCTGTTAACTTACAGTGTGTGGAGGGAGGTGTCTGTTAACTTACAGTGTGTGGAGGGAGGTGTCTGTTAGTTTACAGTGTGGAGGGAGGTGTCTGTTAGTTTACAGTGCGTGGAGGGAGGTGTCTGAGTTTACAGTGTGCCGAGGGAGGTGTCTGTTAGTTTACAGTGTGTGGAGGGAGGTGTCTGTTAGTTTACAGTGTGGAGGGAGGTGTCTGTTAACTTACAGTGTCTGTTAGTTTACAGTGCGTGGAGGGAGGTGTCTGTTAACTTACAGTGTGTGGAGGGAGTGTCTGTTAACTTACAGTGTGAGGAGGGAGGTGTCTGTTAACTTACAGTGTGTAGGGAGTGTCTGTTAGTTTATAGTGCGTGGAGGGAGGTGTCTGTTAACTTACAGTGTGTGGAGGGAGGTGTCTGTTAACTTACAGTGTGTGGAGGGAGGTGTCTGTTAGTTTATAGTGCGTGGAGGGAGGTGTCTGTTAACTTACAGTGTGTAGAGGGAGGTGTCTGTTAACTTACAGTGTGTGGAGGGAGGTGTCTGTTAGTTTACAGTGCGTGGAGGGAGGTGTCTGTTAACTTACAGTGTGTGGGGAGGTGTCTGTTAACTTACAGTGTGTAGAGGGAGGTGTCTGTTAACTTACAGTGTGTGGAGGGAGGTGTCTGTTAACTTACAGTGTGTAGAGGGAGGTGTCTGTTAACTTACAGTGTGTAGAGGGAGGTGTCTGTTAACTTACAGTGTGAGGAGGGAGGTGTCTGTTAGTTTACAGTGCGTGGAGGGAGGTGTCTGTTAACTTACAGTGTGTGGAGGGAGGTGTCTGTTAGTTTACAGTGTGTGGAGGGAGGTGTCTGCTAGTTTACAGTGTCGAGGGAGGTGTCTGCTAGTTTACAGTGTGTGGAGGGAGGTGTCTGTTAGTTTACAGTGCGTGGAGGGAGGTGTCTGTTAACTTACAGTGTGTAGAGGGAGGTGTCTGTTAACTTACAGTGTGTGGAGGGAGGTGTCTGTTAGTTTACAGTGTGGAGGGAGGTGTCTGTTAACTTACAGTGTGTGGAGGGAGGTGTCTGTTACCTTACAGTGTGTGGAGGGAGGTGTCTGTTAGTTTACAGTGTGTGGAGGGAGGTGTCTGCTAGTTTACAGTGTGTGGAGGGAGGTGTCTGTTAGTTTACAGTGCGTGGAGGGAGGTGTCTGTTAGTTTACAGTGTGTGGAGGGAGGTGTCTGCTAGTTTACAGTGTGTAGAGGGAGGTGTCTGTTAGTTTACAGTGTGTGGAGGGAGGTGTCTGTTAACTTACAGTGTGTGGAGGGAGGTGTCTGTTAGTTTACAGTGCGTGGAGGGAGGTGTCTGTTAGTTTACAGTGTGTGGAGGGAGGTGTCTGTTAACTTACAGTGTGTGGAGGGAGGTGTCTGCTAGTTTACAGTGTGTGGAGGGAGGTGTCTGTTAGTTTACAGTGTGTGGAGGGAGGTGGTGTGGAGGAGGTGTCTGTTAACTTACAGTGTGTGGAGGGAGGTGTCTGTTAACTTACAGTGTGTGGAGGGAGGTGTCTGTTAACTTACAGTGTGTGGAGGGAGGTGTCTGTTAACTTACAGTGTGTGGAGGGAGGTGTCTGTTAACTTACAGTGTGTGGAGGGAGGTGTCTGTTAGTGTTGGAGGAGGTGTCTGTTAGTGTGTGGAGGGAGGTGTCTGCTAGTTTACAGTGTGTGGAGGGAGGTGTCTGTTAGTTTACAGTGTGTGGAGGGAGGTGTCTGTTAGTTTACAGTGTGTGGAGGAGGTGTCTGTTAACTTACAGTGTGTGGAGGGAGGTGTCTGTTAACTTACAGTGTGTGGAGGGAGGTGTCTGTTAACTTACAGTGTGTGGAGGGAGGTGTCTGTTAACTTACAGTGTGTGGAGGGAGGTGTCTGTTAACTTACAGTGTGTGGAGGGAGGTGTCTGTTAACTTACAGTGTGTGGAGGGAGGTGTCTGTTAGTTTACAGTGCGTGGAGGGAGGTGTCTGTTAACTTACAGTGTGTGGAGGGAGGTGTCTGTTAACTTACAGTGTGTGGAGGGAGGTGTCTGTTAGTTTACAGTGTGTGGAGGGAGGTGTCTGTTAACTTACAGTGTGTGGAGGGAGGTGTCTGTTAACTTACAGTGTGAGGAGGGAGGTGTCTGTTAGTTTACAGTGCGTGGAGGGAGGTGTCTGTTAACTTACAGTGTGTGGAGGGAGGTGTCTGTTAACTTACAGTGTGTGGAGGGAGGTGTCTGTTAGTTTACAGTGTGTGGAGGGAGGTGTCTGTTAACTTATAGTGTGTGGAGGGAGGTGTCTGCTAGTTTACAGTGTGTAGAGGGAGGTGTCTGTTAACTTACAGTGTGTAGAGGGAGGTGTCTGTTAACTTACAGTGTGTGGAGGGAGGTGTCTGTTAGCTTACAGTGTGTGGAGGGAGGTGTCTGTTAACTTACAGTGTGTGGAGGGAGGTGTCTGCTAGTTTACAGTGTGTGGAGGGAGGTGTCTGCTAGTTTACAGTGTGTGGAGGGAGGTGTCTGCTAGTTTACAGTGTGTGGAGGGAGGTGTCTGTTAGTTTACAGTGCGTGGAGGGAGGTGTCTGTTAGTTTACAGTGTGTGGAGGGAGGTGTCTGTTAGTTTACAGTGTGTAGAGGGAGGTGTCTGTTAGTTTACAGTGCGTGGAGGGAGGTGTCTGTTAACTTACAGTGTGTGGAGGGAGGTGTCTGCTAGTTTACAGTGCGTGGAGGGAGTGTCTGTTAGTTTACAGTGTGGAGGGAGGTGTCTGTTAACTTACAGTGTGTGGAGGGAGGTGTCTGTTATTTTACAGTGTGTGGAGGGAGGTGTCTGTTAGTTTACAGTGCGTGGAGGGAGGTGTCTGTTAACTTACAGTGTGTGGAGGAGGTGTCTGTTAACTTACAGTGTGTGGAGGGAGGTGTCTGTTAACTTACAGTGTGTGGAGGGAGGTGTCTGTTAACTTACAGTGTGTGGAGGGAGGTGTCTGTTAACTTACAGTGTGTGGAGGGAGGTGTCTGTTAACTTACAGTGTGTGGAGGGAGGTGTCTGTTAACTTACAGTGTGAGGAGGGAGGTGTCTGTTAACTTACAGTGTGTGGAGGGAGGTGTCTGTTAGTTTACAGTGTGTGGAGGGAGGTGTCTGTTAACTTACAGTGTGAGGAGGGAGGTGTCTGTTAGTTTACAGTGCGTGGAGGGAGGTGTCTGTTAACTTACAGTGTGTGGAGGGAGGTGTCTGTTAACTTACAGTGTGTGGAGGGAGGTGTCTGTTAGTTTACAGTGCGTGGAGGGAGGTGTCTGTTAACTTACAGTGTGTGGAGGGAGGTGTCTGTTAACTTACAGTGTGAGGAGGGAGGTGTCTGTTAGTTTACAGTGTGTAGAGGGAGGTGTCTGTTAACTTACAGTGTGTGGAGGGAGGTGTCTGTTAACTTACAGTGTGTAGAGGGAGGTGTCTGTTAGTTTACAGTGCGTGGAGGGAGGTGTCTGTTAACTTATAGTGTGTGGAGGGAGGTGTCTGCTAGTTTACAGTGTGTAGAGGGAGGTGTCTGTTAACTTACAGTGTGTAGAGGGAGGTGTCTGTTAACTTACAGTGTGTGGACGGAGGTGTCTGTTAGCTTACAGTGTTTAGAGGGAGGTGTCTGTTAACTTACAGTGTGTGGAGGGAGGTGTCTGCTAGTTTACAGTGTGTCGAGGGAGGTGTCTGCTAGTTTACAGTGTGTGGAGGGAGGTGTCTGCTAGTTTACAGTGTGTGGAGGGAGGTGTCTGTTAGTTTACAGTGCGTGGAGGGAGGTGTCTGTTAGTTTACAGTGTGTGGAGGGAGGTGTCTGCTAGTTTACAGTGTGTAGAGGGAGGTGTCTGTTAGTTTACAGTGCGTGGAGGGAGGTGTCTGTTAACTTACAGTGTGTGGAGGGAGGTGTCTGCTAGTTTACAGTGCGTGGAGGGAGTGTCTGTTAGTTTACAGTGCGTGGAGGGAGGTGTCTGTTAACTTACAGTGTGTGGAGGGAGGTGTCTGCTATTTTACAGTGTGTAGAGGGAGGTGTCTGTTAGTTTACAGTGCGTGGAGGGAGGTGTCTGTTAACTTACAGTGTGTGGAGGGAGGTGTCTGTTAACTTACAGTGTGTGGAGGGAGGTGTCTGTTAACTTACAGTGTGTGGAGGGAGGTGTCTGTTAACTTACAGTGTGTGGAGGGAGGTGTCTGTTAACTTACAGTGTGTGGAGGGAGGTGTCTGTTAACTTACAGTGTGTGGAGGGAGGTGTCTGTTAACCTACAGTGTGAGGAGGGAGGTGTCTGTTAACTTACAGTGTGAGGAGGGAGGTGTCTGTTAGTTTACAGTGTGTAGAGGGAGGTGTCTGTTAGTTTACAGTGCGTGGAGGGAGGTATCTGTTAACTTACAGTGTGTGGAGGGAGGTGTCTGTTAACTTACAGTGTGTGGAGGGAGGTGTCTGTTAGTTTACAGTGCGTGGAGGGAGGTGTCTGTTAGTTTACAGTGTGAGGAGGGAGGTGTCTGTTAGTTTACAGTGCGTGGAGGGAGGTATCTGTTAACTTACAGTGTGTGGAGGGAGGTGTCTGTTAGTTTACAGTGTGTAGAGGGAGGTGTCTGTTAGTTTACAGTGCATGGAGGGAGGTGTCTGTTAACTTACAGTGTGTGGAGGGAGGTGTCTGTTAGTTTACAGTGCGTGGAGGGAGGTGTCTGTTAACTTACAGTGTGAGGAGGGAGGTGTCTGTTAACTTACAGTGTGTGGAGGGAGGTGTCTGTTAACTTACAGTGTGTGGAGGGAGGTGTCTGTTAACTTACAGTGTGTGGAGGGAGGTGTCTGTTAACTTACAGTGTGTGGAGGGAGGTGTCTGTTAACTTACAGTGTGAGGAGGGAGGTGTCTGCTAGTTTACAGTGTGTAGAGGGAGGTGTCTGTTAGTTTACAGTGCGTGGAGGGAGGTGTCTGTTAACTTACAGTGTGTGGAGGGAGGTGTCTGCTAGTTTACAGTGTGTGGAGGGAGGTGTCTGTTAACTTACAGTGTGAGGAGGGAGGTGTCTGTTAGTTTACAGTGTGTAGAGGGAGGTGTCTGTTAACTTACAGTGTGTGGAGGGAGGTGTCTGTTAACTTACAGTGTGTGGAGGGAGGTGTCTGTTAGTTTACAGTGCGTGGAGGGAGGTGTCTGTTAGTTTACAGTGTGAGGAGGGAGGTGTCTGTTAGTTTACAGTGCGTGGAGGGAGGTGTCTGTTAGTTTACAGTGCGTGGAGGGAGGTGTCTGTTAACTTACAGTGTGTGGAGGGAGGTGTCTGTTAGTTTACAGTGCGTGGAGGGAGGTGTCTGTTAACTTACAGTGTGAGGAGGGAGGTGTCTGTTAACTTACAGTGTGTGGAGGGAGGTGTCTGTTAACTTACAGTGTGTGGAGGGAGGTGTCTGTTAACTTACAGTGTGTGGAGGGAGGTGTCTGTTAGTTTACAGTGCGTGGAGGGAGGTGTCTGTTAGTTTACAGTGTGAGGAGGGAGGTGTCTGTTAGTTTACAGTGTGTAGAGGGAGGTGTCTGTTAGTTTACAGTGCGTGGAGGGAGGTGTCTGTTAACTTACAGTGTGTGGAGGGAGGTGTCTGTTAGTTTACAGTGCGTGGAGGGAGGTGTCTGTTAACTTACAGTGTGAGGAGGGAGGTGTCTGTTAACTTACAGTGTGTGGAGGGAGGTGTCTGTTAACTTACAGTGTGTGGAGGGAGGTGTCTGTTAACTTACAGTGTGTGGAGGGAGGTGTCTGTTAACTTACAGTGTGTGGAGGGAGGTGTCTGTTAACTTACAGTGTGAGGAGGGAGGTGTCTGCTAGTTTACAGTGTGTAGAGGGAGGTGTCTGTTAGTTTACAGTGCGTGGAGGGAGGTGTCTGTTAACTTACAGTGTGTGGAGGGAGGTGTCTGCTAGTTTACAGTGCGTGGAGGGAGTGTCTGTTAGTTTACAGTGCGTGGAGGGAGGTGTCTGTTAACTTACAGTGTGTGGAGGGAGGTGTCTGCTAGTTTACAGTGTGTAGAGGGAGGTGTCTGTTAGTTTACAGTGCGTGGAGGGAGGTGTCTGTTAACTTACAGTGTGTGGAGGGAGGTGTCTGTTAACTTACAGTGTGTGGAGGGAGGTGTCTGTTAACTTACAGTGTGTGGAGGGAGGTGTCTGTTAACTTACAGTGTGTGGAGGGAGGTGTCTGTTAACTTACAGTGTGTGGAGGGAGGTGTCTGTTAACTTACAGTGTGAGGAGGGAGGTGTCTGTTAGTTTACAGTGTGTAGAGGGAGGTGTCTGTTAACTTACAGTGTGTGGAGGGAGGTGTCTGTTAACTTACAGTGTGTAGAGGGAGGTGTCTGTTAGTTTACAGTGCGTGGAGGGAGGTGTCTGTTAACTTATAGTGTGTGGAGGGAGGTGTCTGCTAGTTTACAGTGTGTAGAGGGAGGTGTCTGTTAACTTACAGTGTGTAGAGGGAGGTGTCTGTTAACTTACAGTGTGTGGACTGAGGTGTCTGTTAGCTTACAGTGTGTAGAGGGAGGTGTCTGTTAACTTACAGTGTGTGGAGGGAGGTGTCTGTTAAATTACAGTGTGTGGAGGGAGGTGTCTGCTAGTTTACAGTGTGTCGAGGGAGGTGTCTGCTAGTTTACAGTGTGTGGAGGGAGATGTCTGTTAGTTTACAGTGTGTAGAGGGAGGTGTCTGTTAACTTACAGTGTGTAGAGGGAGGTGTCTGTTAACTTACAGTGTGAGGAGGGAGGTGTCTGTTAGTTTACAGTGCGTGGAGGGAGGTGTCTGTTAACTTACAGTGTGTGGAGGGAGGTGTCTGTTAACTTACAGTGTGTGGAGGGAGGTGTCTGCTAGTTTACAGTGTGTCGAGGGAGGTGTCTGTTAGTTTACAGTGTGTGGAGGGAGGTGTCTGCTAGTTTACAGTGTGCCGAGGGAGGTGTCTGCTAGTTTACAGTGTGTAGAGGGAGGTGTCTGTTAGTTTGCAGTGTGTAGAGGGAGGTGTCTGTTAACTTACAGTGTGTGGAGGGAGGTGTCTGTTAACTTACAGTGTGTGGAGGGAGGTGTCTGCTATTTTACAGTGTGCCGAGGGAGGTGTCTGCTAGTTTACAGTGTGTGGAGGGAGGTGTCTGTTAGTTTACAGTGTGTGGAGGGAGGTGTCTGTTAACTTACAGTGTGAGGAGGGAGGTGTCTGTTAGTTTACAGTGCGTGGAGGGAGGTGTCTGTTAACTTACAGTGTGTGGAGGGAGGTGTCTGTTAACTTACAGTGTGAGGAGGGAGGTGTCTGTTAACTTACAGTGTGTAGAGGGAGGTGTCTGTTAGTTTATAGTGCGTGGAGGGAGGTGTCTGTTAACTTACAGTGTGTAGAGGGAGGTGTCTGTTAACTTACAGTGTGAGGAGGGAGGTGTCTGTTAGTTTATAGTGCGTGGAGGGAGGTGTCTGTTAACTTACAGTGTGTAGAGGGAGGTGTCTGTTAACTTACAGTGTGAGGAGGGAGGTGTCTGTTAGTTTACAGTGCGTGGAGGGAGGTGTCTGTTAACTTACAGTGTGTAGAGGGAGGTGTCTGTTAACTTACAGTGTGTAGAGGGAGGTGTCTGTTAACTTACAGTGTGTAGAGGGAGGTGTCTGTTAACTTACAGTGTGTAGAGGGAGGTGTCTGTTAACTTACAGTGTGTAGAGGGAGGTGTCTGTTAACTTACAGTGTGAGGAGGGAGGTGTCTGTTAGTTTATAGTGCGTGGAGGGAGGTGTCTGTTAACTTACAGTGTGTGGAGGGAGGTGTCTGTTAGTTTACAGTGCGTGGAGGGAGGTGTCTGCTAGTTTACAGTGTGCCGAGGGAGGTGTCTGCTAGTTTACAGTGTGTGGAGGGAGGTGTCTGTTAGTTTACAGTGCGTGGAGGGAGGTGTCTGTTAACTTACAGTGTGTAGAGGGAGGTGTCTGTTAGTTTACAGTGCGTGGAGGGAGGTGTCTGTTAACTTACAGTGTGTAGAGGGAGGTGTCTGTTAACTTACAGTGTGTGGAGGGAGGTGTCTGTTAGTTTACAGTGCGTGGAGGGAGGTGTCTGTTAACTTACAGTGTGTAGAGGGAGGTGTCTGTTAACTTACAGTGTGTAGAGGGAGGTGTCTGTTAACTTACAGTGTGTGGAGGGAGGTGTCTGTTAGTTTACAGTGTGTGGAGGGAGGTGTCTGCTAGTTTACAGTGTGTGGAGGGAGGTGTCTGTTAGTTTACAGTGCATGGAGGGAGGTGTCTGTTAACTTACAGTGTGTGG
This sequence comes from Oncorhynchus masou masou, assembly GCF_036934945.1. Lineage (NCBI taxonomy): Eukaryota > Metazoa > Chordata > Actinopteri > Salmoniformes > Salmonidae > Oncorhynchus > Oncorhynchus masou. The sequence goes on along the minus strand of NC_088240.1, from coordinate 99,081,591 downwards.
AGGGAGGTGTCTGCTAGTTTACAGTGCGTGGAGGGAGTGTCTGTTAGTTTACAGTGCGTGGAGGGAGGTGTCTGTTAACTTACAGTGTGTGGAGGGAGGTGTCTGTTAACTTACAGTGTGTGGAGGGAGGTGTCTGTTAACTTACAGTGTGTGGAGGGAGGTGTCTGTTAACTTACAGTGTGTAGAGGGAGGTGTCTGTTAACTTACAGTGTGTGGAGGGAGGTGTCTGTTAGTTTACAGTGTGTGGAGGGAGGTGTCTGCTAGTTTACAGTGTGTGGAGGGAGGTGTCTGTTAGTTTACAGTGCGTGGAGGGAGGTGTCTGTTAGTTTACAGTGTGTGGAGGGAGGTGTCTGCTAGTTTACAGTGTGTAGAGGGAGGTGTCTGTTAGTTTACAGTGCGTGGAGGGAGGTGTCTGTTAACTTACAGTGTGTAGAGGGAGGTGTCTGTTAACTTACAGTGTGTGGAGGGAGGTGTCTGTTAGTTTACAGTGTGTGGAGGGAGGTGTCTGCTAGTTTACAGTGTGTGGAGGGAGGTGTCTGTTAGTTTACAGTGCGTGGAGGGAGGTGTCTGTTAACTTACAGTGTGTGGAGGGAGGTGTCTGCTAGTTTACAGTGCGTGGAGGGAGTGTCTGTTAGTTTACAGTGCGTGGAGGGAGGTGTCTGTTAACTTACAGTGTGTGGAGGGAGGTGTCTGTTAACTTACAGTGTGTGGAGGGAGGTGTCTGTTAACTTACAGTGTGTGGAGGGAGGTGTCTGTTAACTTACAGTGTGTAGAGGGAGGTGTCTGTTAACTTACAGTGTGTGGAGGGAGGTGTCTGTTAGTTTACAGTGTGTGGAGGGAGGTGTCTGCTAGTTTACAGTGTGTGGAGGGAGGTGTCTGTTAGTTTACAGTGCGTGGAGGGAGGTGTCTGTTAGTTTACAGTGTGTGGAGGGAGGTGTCTGCTAGTTTACAGTGTGTAGAGGGAGGTGTCTGTTAGTTTACAGTGCGTGGAGGGAGGTGTCTGTTAACTTACAGTGTGTGGAGGGAGGTGTCTGCTAGTTTACAGTGTGTAGAGGGAGGTGTCTGTTAGTTTACAGTGCGTGGAGGGAGGTGTCTGTTAACTTACAGTGTGTGGAGGGAGGTGTCTGTTAACTTACAGTGTGTGGAGGGAGGTGTCTGTTAACTTACAGTGTGTGGAGGGAGGTGTCTGTTAACTTACAGTGTGTGGAGGGAGGTGTCTGTTAGTTTACAGTGTGTGGAGGGAGGTGTCTGTTAAATTACAGTGTGTGGAGGGAGGTGTCTGTTAGTTTACAGTGTGTGGAGGGAGGTGTCTGCTAGTTTACAGTGTGTGGAGGGAGGTGTCTGTTAGTTTACAGTGCGTGGAGGGAGGTGTCTGTTAACTTACAGTGTGTGGAGGGAGGTGTCTGCTAGTTTACAGTGCGTGGAGGGAGTGTCTGTTAGTTTACAGTGCGTGGAGGGAGGTGTCTGTTAACTTACAGTGTGTGGAGGGAGGTGTCTGTTAACTTACAGTGTGTGGAGGGAGGTGTCTGTTAACTTACAGTGTGTGGAGGGAGGTGTCTGTTAACTTACAGTGTGTAGAGGGAGGTGTCTGTTAACTTACAGTGTGTGGAGGGAGGTGTCTGTTAGTTTACAGTGTGTGGAGGGAGGTGTCTGCTAGTTTACAGTGTGTGGAGGGAGGTGTCTGTTAGTTTACAGTGCGTGGAGGGAGGTGTCTGTTAACTTACAGTGTGTGGAGGGAGGTGTCTGCTAGTTTACAGTGTGTAGAGGGAGGTGTCTGTTAGTTTACAGTGCGTGGAGGGAGGTGTCTGTTAACTTACAGTGTGTGGAGGGAGGTGTCTGTTAACTTACAGTGTGTGGAGGGAGGTGTCTGTTAACTTACAGTGTGTGGAGGGAGGTGTCTGTTAACTTACAGTGTGTGGAGGGAGGTGTCTGTTAACTTACAGTGTGTGGAGGGAGGTGTCTGTTAACTTACAGTGTGTGGAGGGAGGTGTCTGTTAACTTACAGTGTGTGGAGGGAGGTGTCTGTTAACTTACAGTGTGTGAGGAGGGAGGTGTCTGTTAACTTACAGTGTGTGGAGGGAGGTGTCTGTTAGTTTACAGTGTGTGGAGGGAGGTGTCTGTTAGTTTACAGTGTGTGGAGGGAGGTGTCTGTTAACTTACAGTGTGAGGAGGGAGGTGTCTGTTAGTTTACAGTGCGTGGAGGGAGGTGTCTGTTAACTTACAGTGTGTGGAGGGAGGTGTCTGTTAACTTACAGTGTGTGGAGGGAGGTGTCTGTTAGTTTACAGTGCGTGGAGGGAGGTGTCTGTTAGTTTACAGTGCGTGGAGGGAGGTGTCTGTTAACTTACAGTGTGTAGAGGGAGGTGTCTGTTAACTTACAGTGTGTGGAGGGAGGTGTCTGTTAGTTTACAGTGCGTGGAGGGAGGTGTCTGTTAACTTACAGTGTGTAGAGGGAGGTGTCTGTTAACTTACAGTGTGTGGAGGGAGGTGTCTGTTAGTTTACAGTGTGTGGAGGGAGGTGTCTGCTAGTTTACAGTGTGTGGAGGGAGGTGTCTGTTAGTTTACAGTGCGTGGAGGGAGGTGTCTGTTAACTTACAGTGTGTGGAGGGAGGTGTCTGCTAGTTTACAGTGCGTGGAGGGAGTGTCTGTTAGTTTACAGTGCGTGGAGGGAGGTGTCTGTTAACTTACAGTGTGTGGAGGGAGGTGTCTGTTAACTTACAGTGTGTGGAGGGAGGTGTCTGTTAACTTACAGTGTGTGGAGGGAGGTGTCTGTTAACTTACAGTGTGTAGAGGGAGGTGTCTGTTAACTTACAGTGTGTGGAGGGAGGTGTCTGTTAGTTTACAGTGTGTGGAGGGAGGTGTCTGCTAGTTTACAGTGTGTGGAGGGAGGTGTCTGTTAGTTTACAGTGCGTGGAGGGAGGTGTCTGTTAGTTTACAGTGTGTGGAGGGAGGTGTCTGCTAGTTTACAGTGTGTAGAGGGAGGTGTCTGTTAGTTTACAGTGCGTGGAGGGAGGTGTCTGTTAACTTACAGTGTGTGGAGGGAGGTGTCTGCTAGTTTACAGTGTGTAGAGGGAGGTGTCTGTTAGTTTACAGTGCGTGGAGGGAGGTGTCTGTTAACTTACAGTGTGTGGAGGGAGGTGTCTGTTAACTTACAGTGTGTGGAGGGAGGTGTCTGTTAACTTACAGTGTGTGGAGGGAGGTGTCTGTTAACTTACAGTGTGTGGAGGGAGGTGTCTGTTAGTTTACAGTGTGTGGAGGGAGGTGTCTGTTAAATTACAGTGTGTGGAGGGAGGTGTCTGTTAGTTTACAGTGTGTGGAGGGAGGTGTCTGCTAGTTTACAGTGTGTGGAGGGAGGTGTCTGTTAGTTTACAGTGCGTGGAGGGAGGTGTCTGTTAACTTACAGTGTGTGGAGGGAGGTGTCTGCTAGTTTACAGTGCGTGGAGGGAGTGTCTGTTAGTTTACAGTGCGTGGAGGGAGGTGTCTGTTAACTTACAGTGTGTGGAGGGAGGTGTCTGTTAACTTACAGTGTGTGGAGGGAGGTGTCTGTTAACTTACAGTGTGTGGAGGGAGGTGTCTGTTAACTTACAGTGTGTAGAGGGAGGTGTCTGTTAACTTACAGTGTGTGGAGGGAGGTGTCTGTTAGTTTACAGTGTGTGGAGGGAGGTGTCTGCTAGTTTACAGTGTGTGGAGGGAGGTGTCTGTTAGTTTACAGTGCGTGGAGGGAGGTGTCTGTTAACTTACAGTGTGTGGAGGGAGGTGTCTGCTAGTTTACAGTGTGTAGAGGGAGGTGTCTGTTAGTTTACAGTGCGTGGAGGGAGGTGTCTGTTAACTTACAGTGTGTGGAGGGAGGTGTCTGTTAACTTACAGTGTGTGGAGGGAGGTGTCTGTTAACTTACAGTGTGTGGAGGGAGGTGTCTGTTAACCTACAGTGTGAGGAGGGAGGTGTCTGTTAACTTACAGTGTGTGGAGGGAGGTGTCTGTTAACTTACAGTGTGAGGAGGGAGGTGTCTGTTAGTTTACAGTGTGTGGAGGGAGGTGTCTGTTAACTTACAGTGTGAGGAGGGAGGTGTCTGTTAGTTTACAGTGCGTGGAGGGAGGTGTCTGTTAACTTACAGTGTGTGGAGGGAGGTGTCTGTTAACTTACAGTGTGTGGAGGGAGGTGTCTGTTAGTTTACAGTGCGTGGAGGGAGGTGTCTGTTAGTTTACAGTGTGAGGAGGGAGGTGTCTGTTAGTTTACAGTGCGTGGAGGGAGGTGTCTGTTAACTTACAGTGTGTGGAGGGAGGTGTCTGTTAGTTTACAGTGCGTGGAGGGAGGTGTCTGTTAACTTACAGTGTGAGGAGGGAGGTGTCTGTTAACTTACAGTGTGTGGAGGGAGGTGTCTGTTAACTTACAGTGTGTGGAGGGAGGTGTCTGTTAACTTACAGTGTGAGGAGGGAGGTGTCTGCTAGTTTACAGTGTGTAGAGGGAGGTGTCTGTTAGTTTACAGTGCGTGGAGGGAGGTGTCTGTTAACTTACAGTGTGTGGAGGGAGGTGTCTGCTAGTTTACAGTGCGTGGAGGGAGTGTCTGTTAGTTTACAGTGCGTGGAGGGAGGTGTCTGTTAACTTACAGTGTGTGGAGGGAGGTGTCTGCTAGTTTACAGTGTGTAGAGGGAGGTGTCTGTTAACTTACAGTGTGTGGAGGGAGGTGTCTGTTAACTTACAGTGTGTGGAGGGAGGTGTCTGTTAACTTACAGTGTGTGGAGGGAGGTGTCTGTTAACTTACAGTGTGTGGAGGGAGGTGTCTGTTAACTTACAGTGTGTGGAGGGAGGTGTCTGTTAACTTACAGTGTGAGGAGGGAGGTGTCTGTTAGTTTACAGTGTGTAGAGGGAGGTGTCTGTTAACTTACAGTGTGTGGAGGGAGGTGTCTGTTAACTTACAGTGTGTGGAGGGAGGTGTCTGTTAACTTACAGTGTGAGGAGGGAGGTGTCTGTTAACTTACAGTGTGTAGAGGGAGGTGTCTGTTAACTTACAGTGTGAGGAGGGAGGTGTCTGTTAGTTTACAGTGTGTGGAGGGAGGTGTCTGTTAACT